>NC_143134.1:4917500-5090625 GCF_059928025.1 Delphinapterus leucas
CTAACACGTACGCTCACCCTAAACCGTTGTCGTACCCTAACTTGTACCCTAAACCGTCCCCGTCCCCTAACCCTAACCCTAACCCTTACCAGAAGCCTTACCCTCACCCGTCCCCTAATCCTTACCCGTACGCTAACACTAACCCGTACCCTAAAACGTACGCTCACCCTAAACCGTTGTCGTACCCTAACCTGTACCCTAAACCGTCCCCGTTCCCTAACCCTAACCCTAACCCTAACCCTAACCCTAACGCATACCCGAAGCCTTACCCTCACCCGTCCCCTAATCCTAACCCGTACGCTAACACTAACCCGTACCCTAACACGTACGCTCACCCTAAACCGTTGTCGTACACTAACCTGTACCCTAAACCGGCGCCGTCCCCGTCCCCGTCCCCTAACCCTAACCCTAACCCTAACCCTTACCCGAAGCCTTACCCTCACCCGTCCCCTAATCCTAACCCGTACGCTAACACTAACCCGTACCCTAACACGTACGCTCACCCTAAACTGTTGTCGTACCCTAACCTGTACCCTAAACCGTCCCTTTCCCCGTCCCGTAACCCTAACCCTAAGCCTAACCCTAATCCTAACCCTTACCCGAAGCCTTACCCTCACCCGTCCCCTAATCCTAATCCGTACGCTAACACTAACCTGTACCCTAACACGTACGCTCACCCTAAACCGTTGTCGTACCCTAACCTGTACCCTAAACCGTCCTCGTCCCCTAACCCTAACCCTAACCCTAACCCTAAACCTTACCCGAAGACTTACCCTCACCCGTCCCCTAATCCTAAACCTTACGCTAACACTAACCCGTACCCTAACACGTAAGCTCACCCTAAACCGTTTTCGTACCCTAACCTGTACCCTAAACCGTCCCCGTCCCCGTCCCCGTCCCCTAACCCTAACCCTAACCCTTACCAGAAGCCTTACCCTCACCCGTCCCATAATCCTAACCCGTACGCCAACACTAACCCATACCCTAACACGTACGCTCACCCTAAACCGTTGTCGTACACTAACCTGTACCCTAAACCGTCCCCGTCCCCGTCCCCGTCCCCTAACCCTAACCCTAACCCTTACCCGAAGCCTTACTCTTACCCGTCCCCTAATCCTAAACCGTACGCTAACACTAACCCGTACTCTAACACGTACGCTCACCCTAAACCGTTGTCATACCCTAACCTGTACCCTAAACCGTCCCCGTCCCCTAACCCTAACCCTAACCCTAACCCTATCCCTGACCCGAAGCGTTACCCTCACCCGTCCCCTAATCCTAACCCGTACGCTAACACTAACCCGTACCCTAACACGTACTCTCACCCTAAATCGTTGTCGTACACTTACCTGTACCCTAAACCGTCCCCGTACCCTAACCCTAAGCCTAACCCTAACCCTAACCCTAACACTTACCCGAAGCCTTACCCTCACCTGTCCCCTAATCCTAACCCGTACGCTAACACTAACCCGTACCCTAACACGTACGCTCACCCTAAACCGTTGTCGTACCCTAACCTGTACCGTAAACCATCCCCGTCCCCTAACCCTAACCCTAACCCTAACCCTTACCCGAAGCCTTACCCTCACCCGTCCCCTAATCCTCACCCGTACGATAACACTAACCCGTACCCTAACACGTACGCTCACCCTAAACCGTTGTCGTACCCTAAACTGTACCCTAAACCGTCCCCATCCCCTAACCCTAACCCTAACCGTACCCGAAGCCTTACGCTCACCCGTCCCCTAATCCTAACCCGTACGCTAACACTAACACGTACCCTAACACGAACGCTCACCCTAAACTGTTGTCGTACCCTAACCTGTACCCTAAACCGTCCCCGTCCCCGTCCCCGTCCCCTAACCCTAACCCTAACCCTTACCCGAAGCCTTACCCTCACCCGTCCCCTAATCCTAACCCGTACGCAACACTAACCCATACCCTAACATGTACGCTCACCCTAAAACGTTGTCGTACCCTAACCTGTACCCCAAATCGTCCCTGTCGCCGTCCCCTAACCCTAACCCTAACCCTAACCCTAACCCTTACCCGAAGCCTTACACTCACCCGTCCCCTAATCCTAAACCGTACGCTAACACTATCCCGTACCCTAACACGTACGCTCACCCTAAACCGTTGTAGCAGCCTAACCTGTACCCTAAACCGTCACCGTCCCCTAACCCAAACCCTAACCCTATCCCTTACCCGAAGCCTTACCCTCACCCGTCCCCTAATCCTAACTCGTACGCTAACACTAACCCGTACCCTAACACGTACGCTAACCCTAAATCGTTGTCGTACCCTAACCTGTACCCTAAACCGTACCCGAACCCTAACCCTAACCCTAACCCTAACCCTAACCCTAACACTTACCCGAAGCCTTACCCTCACCCGTCCCCTAATCCTATCCCGTACTCTAACACTAACCCGTACCTTAACACGTACGCTCACCATAAACCGTTGTCGTACCCTAACCTGTACCCTAAACCGTCACCGTCCCCTAACCCTTACCCTAACCCTAATCCTAACCCTTACCCGAAGCCTTACCCTCACCCGTCCCCTAATCCTAACCCGTACGCTAACACTAACCCGTACCCTAACACGTACGCTCACCCTAAATCGTTGTCGTACCCTAACCTGTACCCTAAACCGTCCCCGTACCCTAACCCTAACCCTAACCCTAACCCTAACCCTACAACTTACCCGAAGCCTTACCCTCACCCGTCCCCTAATCCTAACCCGTACGCTAAAACTAACCCATACCCTAAGACGTACACTCACCTTAAACCGTTCTCGTACCCTAACCTGTACCCTAAACCGTCCCCGTCCCCTAACCCTAACCCTAACCCTAACCGTTACCCGAAGCCTTACCCTCACCCGTCCCTTTATCCTAACCCGTACGCTAACACTAACCCGTACCCTAACACGTACGCTCACCCTAAATCGTTGTCGTACCATAACCTGTACCCTAAACCGTCACCGTCCCTGTCCCCGTCCCCTAACCCTAACCCTAACCCTTACCCGAAGCCTTACCCTCACCCGTCCCCTAATCCTAACCCGTATGCTAACACTAACCCATACCCTAACATGTACGCTCACCCTAAACCGTTGTCGTACCCTAACCTGTACCCTAAACCGTCCCAGTCCCCGTCCCCTAACCCTAACCCTAACCCTAACCCTAACCCTAACCCTTACCCAAAGCCTTACCCTCACCCGTGCCCTAATCCTAACCCGTACGCTAACACTAACCCGTACCCTAACACGTACGGTCACCCTAAACCGTTGTCGTAGCCTAACCTGTACCCTAAACCGTCTCCGTCCCCTAACCCTAACCCTAACCCTAACCCTAACCCTAACACTTACCCGAAGCCTTACCCTCACCCGTCCCCTAATCCGAACCCGTACGCTAACACTAACCCGTACCCTAACACGTACACTCACCCTAAACCGTTGTCGTACCCTAACCTGTACCCTAAACCGTCCCCGTCCCCTAACACTAACCCTAACCCTAACCCTAACCCTTACCCGAAGCCTTACACTCACCCGTCCCCTTATCCTAACCCGTACGCTAACACTAACCCATACCCTAACACGTACGCTCACCCTAAACCGTTGTCGTACCCTAACCTGTACCCTAAACCGTCCCCGTCCCCTAACACTAACCCTAACCCTAACCCTAACCCTTACCCGAAGCCTTACCCTGACCCGTCCCCTAATCCTAACCCGTACGCTAACACTAACCCGTACCCTAACACGTACGCTCACACTAAACCGTTGTCGTACCCTAACCTGTATCCTAAACCGTCCACGTCCCCGTCCCCAACCCTAACCCTAACCCTAACCCTAACCTTTACCCGAAGCCTTACCCTCACCCGTCCCCTAATCCTAACCCGTACGCTAACACTAACCCGTACCCTAACATGTACGCTCACCCTAAACCGTTGTCGTACCCTAACCTGTACCCTAAACCGTCCCCGTCCCCTTCCCCTAACCCTAACCCTAACCCTAACCCTAACCCTTATCCGAAGCCTTACCCTCACACGTCCCCTAATACTAACCTGTACGCTAACACTAACCCATACCCTAACATGTACGCTCACGCTAAACCGTTGTCCTACCCTAACCTGTACCCTAAACCGTCCCTGTCCCCGTCCCCTAACCCTAACCGTAACCCTAACCCTAACCCTAACCCTTACCCGAAGCCTTACCCTCACCCGTCCCCTAATCCTAACCCGTACGCTAACACTAACCCGTACCCTAACACGTAAGCTCACCCAAAACCGTTGTCGTACCTTAACCTGTACCCTAAACCGTCCCCGTCCCCTAACCCTAACCCTAACCCTATCCCTAACCCTTACCCGAAGCCTTACCCTCACCCGTCCCCATATCCTAATCCGTACGCTAACACTAACCCGTACCCTAACACGTACGCTCACCCTAAACCGTTGTCGTACACTAACCTGTACCCTAAACCGTCCCCGTCCCTAACCCTAACCCTAACCCTAAACCTAACCCTTACCCGAAGCCTTACCCTCACCCGTCCCCTAATCCTAACCCATACGCTAACACTAACCCGTACCCTAACACGTACGCTCACCCTAAACAGTTGTCGTACCCTAACCTATATCCTAAACCGGCCCCGTTCCCTAACCCTAACCCTAACCTAACCCTAACCCTAACCCTTACCCGAAGCCTTACACTCACCCGTCACCTAATCCTCACCCGTACGCTAACACTAACCCGTACCCTAACACGTACGGTCAACCTAAACCGTTGTCGTACCCTAACCTGTACCCTAAACAGTCCCCGTCCCCTAACCCTAACCCTAACCCTAACCCTTACCCGAAGCCTTACCCTCACACGTCCCCTAATCCTAACCCGTACACTAACACTAACCCGTACCCTAACACGTACGCTCACCCTAAACCGTTGACGTACCCTAACCTGTACCCTAAACCGTCCCCGTCCCCTAACCCTAATCCTAACCCTAACCCTAACCCTTACCCGAAGCCTTACACTCACCCGTCCCCTAATCCTAACCCGTACCCTAACACCCGTATCCTAACACGTACGCTCACCCTAAACCGTTGTCGTACCCTAACCTGTACCCTAAACCGTCCCCGTCCCCGTCCCCTAACCCAAGCCCTAACCCTAACCTTTACCCGAAGCCTTACCCTCACCCGTCCCCTAATCCTAACCCGTACGCTAACACTAACCCGTACCCTAACACGTACGCTCACCCTAAACCTTGTCGTACCCTAACCTGGACCCTAAACCGGCCCCGTCCCCGTCACCGTCCCTATCCCCGTCCCCTAACCCTAACCCTAACCCTAACCCTAACCCTAACCCTTACCCGAAGCCTTACCCTCACCCGTCCCCTAATCCTAACCCGTACGCTAACACTAACCCATACCCTAAAACGTACGCTCACCCTGAACCGCTGTCGTAGCCTAACCTGTACCCTAAACCATCCCCGTCCCCTAACCCTAACCCTGACCCTAAACGAACCCTTACCCGAAGCGTTACCCTCACCCGTCCCCTAATCCTAACCCGTACGCTAACACTAACCCGTACCCTAACACGTACACTCACGCTAAATCATTGTCGTACTCTAAACTGTACCCTAAACTGTCCCCGTACCCTAACCTTAACCCTAACCCTAACCCTAACACTTACCCGAAGCCTTACCCTCACCCGTCCCCTAATCCTAACCCGTACGCTAACACTAACCCGTACCCTAACACGTACGCTCACCCTAAACCGTTGTCGTACCCTAACCTGTACCCTAAACCGTCCCCGTCCCCTAACCCTAACCCTAACCCTAACCCTTACCCGAAGCCTTAACCTCACCCGTCCCCTTATCCTAACCCGTACGCTAACACTAACCCGTACCCTAACACGTACGCTCACCCTAAACCGTTGTCGTACCCTAACCTGTACCCTAAAGCGTCCCCGTCCCCTAACCCTAACCCTAACCCTTACCCGAAGCCTTACCCTCACCCGTCCCCTAATCCTAAACCATACGCTAACACTAACCCGTACCCTAACACGTACGCTCACCCTAAACCGTTGTCGTACCCTAACCTGTACCCTAAACCGTCCCCGTCCCCGTCCCCTAACCCTAACCCTAACCCTAACCCTAACCCTTACCCGAAGCCTTACACTCACCCGTCCCATAATCCTCACCCGATCTCTAACAGTAACCAGTAACCTAACACGTACGCTCACCCTAAACCGTTGTCGTACCCTAACCTGTACCCTAAACCGTCCCCGTCCCCTAACCCTAAACCTAACCCTAACCCTAACCCTTACCCGAAGCTTTACCCTCACCCGTCCCCTAATCCTAACCCGTACGCTAACACTAACAAGTACCCTAACACATACGCTCACCCTAAACCGTTGTCATACCCTAAACTGTACCCTAAACCGTCCCCGTGCCCGTCCCCTAACCCTAACCCTAACCCTAACCCTTACCCGAAGCCTTACCCTCACACTTCCCCTAATCCTAACCTGTACGCTAACACTAGCCCGTACCCTAACACGTACGCTCACCCTAAACCGTTGTCGTACCCTAACCTGTACCCTAAACCGTCCCCGTCCCCTAACCCTAACCCTAACCCTAACCCTAACTCTTACCCGAAGCCTTACCCTCACCCGTCCACTAATCCTAACCCGTACGCTAACACTAACCCGTACCCTAACATGTACGCTCACCCTAAACTGTTGTCGTACCCTAACCTGTACCCTAAACCGTCCCCGTCCCCGTCCCCTAACACTAACCCTAACCCTAACCCTTACCCGAAGCCTTCCCCTCACCCGTCCCCTAATCCTAAACCGTACGCTAACACTAACCCTTACCCTAACACGTACGCTCACCCTAAACCGTTGTCGTACCCTAAACTGTACCCTAAACCGTCCCCGTCCCCTAACCCTAACCCTAACCCTAACCCTAACCCTTACCCGAAGCCTTACCCTCACCCGTCCCCTAATCCTAACCCGTACGCTAACACTAACCCGTACCCTAACACGTACGCTCACCCTAAACCGTTGACGTACACTAACCTGTACCCTAAACCGTCCCCGTCCCCTAACCCTAACCCTAACCCTAACCCTTACCCGAAGCCTTACACTCACCCGTCCCCTAATCCTAACCCGTAAGCTAAAACTAACCCGTACCCTAACACGTACGCTCACCCTAAACTGTTGTCGTACCCTAACAAGTACCCTAAACCGTCCACGTCCCCATCCCCAACCCTAACCCTAACCCTAACCCTAACCTTTACCCGAAGCCTTACCCTCACCCGTCCCCTAATCCTAACCCGTACGCTAACACTAACCCGTACCCTAACACGTACGCTCACCCTAAACCGTTGTCGTACCTAACCTGTACCCTAAACCGTCCCCGTCCCCGTCCCCGTCCCCGTCCCCTAACCCTAACCCTTACCCGAAGCCTTACCCTCACCCGTCCCCTAATACTAAACCGTACGCTAACACTAACCCATACCCTAACATGTACGCTCACGCTAAACCGTTGTCGTACCCTAACCTGTACCCTAAACCGTCCCTGTCCCCGTCCCCTAACCCTAACCCTAACCCTAACCCTAACCCTAACCCTTACCCGAAGCCTTACCCTCACCCGTCCGCTAATCCTAACCCATTCGCTAACACTAACACCTACCCTAACACGTACGCTCACCCTAAACCGTTGTCGTAGCCTAACCTGTACCCTAAACCGTCCCCGTCGCCTAACCCTAACCCTAACCCTAACCCTTACCCGAAGCCTTACCCTCACCCGTCCCCTAATCCTAACCCGTACGCTAACACTAACCCGTACCCTTACAGGTACGCTCACCCTAAATCATTGTCGTACCCTAACCTGTACCCTAAACCGTCCCCGTACCCTAACCCTAACCCTAATCCTAACACTTACCCGAAGCCTTACCCTCACCCGTCCCCTAATCCTAACCCGTACGCTAACACTAACCCGTACCCTAACACGTACGCTCACCCTAAACCGTTGTCGTACCCTAACCTGTACCCTAAACCGTCCCCGTCCCCTAACCCTAACCCTAACCCTATCCCTAACCCTTACCCGAAGCCTTACCCTCACCCGTCCCCTTATCCTAACCCGTACGCTAACACTAACCCGTACCCTAACACGTACGCTCACCCTAAACCGTTGTCGTACCCTAACCTGTATCCTAAACCGTCCCCGTCCCCTAACCCTAACCCTAACCCTAAACCTAACCCTTACCCGAAGCCTTACCCTCACCCGTCCCCTAATCCTAACCCGTACGCTAACACTAACCCGTACCCTAACACGTACGCTCACCCTAAACCGTTGTCGTACCCTAACCTGTACCCTAAACCGTCCCCGTTCCCTAACCCTAACCCTAACCTAACCCTAACCCTAACCCTTACCCGAAGCCTTACACTCACCCGTCCCCTAATCCTCAACCGTACGCTAACACTAACCCATACCCTAACACGTACGCTCACCCTAAACCGTTGTCGTACCTTAACCTGTACCCTAAACCATCCCCGTCCCCAAACCCTAACCCTAACCCTAACCCTAACCCTAACACTAACCCTTACCCTCACCCGTCCCCTAATCCTAACCTGTACGCTAACACTAACCCGTACCCTAACACGTAAGCTCACCCTAAACCGTTGTTGTACCCTAACCTGTACCCTAAACCGTCCCCGTCCCCGTCCCCGTCCCCTAACCCTAACCCTAACCCTTACCCGAAGCCTTACCCTCACCCGTCCCCTAATCCTAACCCGTACCCCAACACGAAACCGTACCCTAACACGTACGCTCACCCTAAACCGTTGTCGTACCCTAATCTGTACCCTAAACCGTCCCCGTCCCCGTCCCCTAACCCAAACCCTAACCCTAACCTTTACCCGAAGCCTTACCCTCACCCGTCCCCTAATCCTAACCCGTACGCTAACACTAACCCGTACCCTAACACGTACGCTCACCCTAAACTGTTGTCGTACCCTAACCTGTACCCTAAACCGTCCCCGTCCCCGTCCACGTCCCCTAACCCTAAACCTAACCCTTACCCGAAGCCTTACCCTCACCCGTCCTCTAATCCTAACCCGTACGCTAACACTAACCCATACCCTAACATGTACGGTCACCCTAAACCGTTGTCGTACCCTAACCTGTACCCTAAACCGTCCCTGTCCCCGTCCCCTAACCCTAACCCTAACCCTAACCCTAACCTTAACCCTTACCCGAAGCCTTACCCTCACCCGTCCCCTAATCCTAACCCGTACGCTAACACTAACCCGTACCCTAACATGTACGCTCACCCTAAACCGTTGTCGTTACCTAACCTGTACCCTAAACCATCCCCGTCCCCTAACCCTAACCCTAACCCTAACCCTAACCCTTACCCGAAGCCTTACCCTCACCCGTGCCCTAATCCTAACCCGTACGCTAACACTAACCCGTACCCTAACACGTACGCTCACCCTAAACCGTTGTCGTACACTAACCTGTACCCTAAACCGTCCCCGTCCCCTTCCCCGTCCCCTAAACCTAACCCTAACCCTTACCCGAAGCCTTACCCTCACCCGTCCCCTAATCCTAACCCTTACGGTAACACTAACCCGTACCCTAACACCTACGCTCACCCTAAACCGTTGTCGTACCCTAACCTGTACCCTAAACTGTCCCCATCCCCTAACCCTAACCCTAACCCTAACCCTAACCCTTACCCTCACCCGTCCCCTAATCCTAACCTGTACGCAAACACTAACCCGTACCCTAACACGTAAGCTCACCCTAAACCGTTGTTGTACCCTAACCTGTACCCTAAACCGTCCCCGTCCCCGTCCCATAACCCTAACCCTAACCCTTACCCGAAGCCTTACCCTCACCCGTCCCCTAATCCTAACCCGTACCCCAACACTAAACCGTACCCTAACACGTACGCTCACCCTAAACCGTTGTCGTACACTAACCTGTACCCTAAAGCGTCCCCGTCCCCTTCCCCGTGCCCTAAACCTAACCCTAACCCTTACCCGAAGCCTTACACTCACCCGTCCCCTAATCCTAACCCTTACGCTAACACTAACCCGTACCCTAACACGTACGGTCACACTAAATCGTTGTCGTACCCTAACCTGTACCCTAAACTGTCCCCGTCCCCTAACCCTAACCCTAACCCTAACCCTTACCCTCACCCGTCCCCTAATCCTAACCTGTACGCAAACACTAACCCGTACCCTAACACGTAAGCTCACCCTAAACCGTTGTTGTACCCTAACCTGTACCCTAAACCGTCCCCGTCCCCGTCCCCGTCCCCTAACCTTAACCCTAACCCTTACCCGAAGCCTTACCCTCACCCGTCCCCTAATCCTAACCCGTACCCCAACACTAAACCGTACCCTAACACGTACGCTCACTCTAAACCGTTGTCGTACCCTTATCTGTACCCTAAACCGTCCCCGTCCCCGTCCCCTAACCCTAACCCTAACCCTAATCTTTACCCGAAGCCTTACCCTCACCCGTCCCCTAATCCTAACCCGTACGCTAACACTAACCCGTACCCTAACACGTACGCTCACCCTAAACCGTTGTCGTACCCTAACCTGCACCCTAAACCGTCCCCGTCCCCTAATCCTAACCCTAACCCTAACCCTAACCCTTACCCGAAGCCTTACACTCACCCGTCCCATAATCCTCACGCGTACGCTAACACTAACCCGTACCCTAACACGTACGCTCACCCTAAACCGTTTTCGTACCATAACCTGTACCCTAAACCGTCCCCGTCCCCTAACCCTAACCCTAAACCTAACCCTAACCCTAACCCTTACCCTCACCCGTCCCCTAATCCTAACCCGTAAGCTAACACTAACCCGTACCCTAACACGTACGCTCACCCTAAACCGTTGTCGTACCCTAACCTGTTCCCTAAACCGTCCCCGTCCCCTAACCCTAAACCTAACCCTTTCCCGAAGCCTTAACCTCATCCGTCACCTAATCCTAACCCGTACGCTAACACTAACCCGTACCGTAACACGTACGCTCACCCTAAACCGTTGTCGTACCCTAACCTGTACCCTAAACCGTCCCCGTCCCCTAACCCTAACCCTAACCATAACCCTAACCCTAACCCTTACCCGAAACCTTACCCTCACCCGTCCCCTTATCCTAACCCGTACACTAACACTAACCCATACCCTAACACGTACGCTCACCCTAAACCGTTGTCATACCCTAACCTGTACCCTAAACCGTCCCCGTCCCCTAACCCTAACCCTAACACTAACACTAACCCTAATCCTTACCCGAAGCCTTACCCTCACCCGTCCCCTAATCCTAACACGTACGCTAACACTAACGCGTACCCTAACACGTACGCTCACCCTAAACCGTTGTCGTACACTAACCTGTACTATAAACGGTCCCCGTGCCCAACCCCTAACCCTAAGCCTAACCCTAACCCTCACCCTTACCCGAAGCCTTACCCTCACCCTTCCCCTAATCCTAACCCGTACGCAAACACTAACCCGTACCCTAACACGTACGCTCACCCTAAACCGTTGTCGTACACTAATCTGTACCCTAAACCGTCCCCGTCCCCTATCCCTAACCCTAACCCTAACCCTTACCTGAAGCCTTACCCTCACCCGTCCCCAATCCTAACCCGTACGCTAACACTAACCCGTACCCTAACACGTACGCTCTCCCTAAACAGTTGTCGTACCCTAACCTGTACCCTAAACCGTCCATGTCCCCTAACCCTAACTCTAACACTAACCCTAACCCTAACCCTTACCTGAAGCCTTACCGTAACCCGTCCCCTAATCCTAACCCGTACCCTAACACTAACCTGTACCCTAACACATACGCTCACCCTAAACCGTTGTCGTACCCTAACCTGTACCCTAAACCGTCCCCGTCCCCTTAACCTAACCCTAACCCTAACCCTTACCCGAAGCCTTACCCTAACCCGTCCCCCAATCCTAACCCGTACGCTAACACTAACACGTACCCTAACACGTACGCTCACCCTAAACCATTTTCGTACGCTAAACTGTACCCTAAACCGTCCCCGTACCCGTCCCCTGACCCTAACCCTAACCGTAACCCTAACCCTAACCCTTACCCAAAGCCTTACCCTAACCCTTCCCCTAATCCTAAACTGCACGCTAACACGAACCCTTACCCTAACACGTACGTTCACCCTAAACCGTTGTCGTACCTAACATGTACCCTAAACAGTCCCCGTCCCCGTGCCCGTCCCCTAACCCTAACCCTAACCCTAACCCTTACTCGAAGCCTTACCCTAACCTGTCCCCTAATCCTAACCCGTACGCTAACATTAACCTGTACTCTAAAACGTACACTCACCCTAAACCGTTGTCATACACTTACCTGTACACTCAAACGTCCCCTAACCCTAACCCTAACCCTAACCCTTACCCGAAGCCTTACCTTAACCCGTCCCCTAATCCTAACCCGTACACTAACACTAACCTGTACCCTAACACGTACGCTCACCCTAAACCGTTCTTGTACACTTACCTGTAACCTAAACCGTCCCCGTCCCCTTCCCCGTGCCCTAACCCTAACCCTAACCCTAACCCTTACCCGAAGCCTTACCCTAACCCATCCACTAATCCTAACCCGTACGCTAACAGTAACCCATACCCTAACACGTACGCTCTCCCTAAACCGTTGTCGTACCCTAACCTGTACCCTAAACCGTCGCCGTCAACTAACCCTAACCCTAACCCTAACCTAATCCTAACCCTAACCCTTAGCCGAAGCCTTACCCTAATCCGTCCCCTAATCCTAAACCGTACGCTAACACTAACCTGTACCCTAACACATACGCTCACCCTAAAACGTTGTCGTACACTAATCTGTACCCTAAACCGTCCCCGTCCCCTAACCCTAACCTTAACCCTAACCCTTACCCGAAGCCTTACACTAACCCGTCCCTTAATCCTAACCCGTACGCTAACACTAACACGTACCCTAACACGTACGCTCACCCTAAACCATTGTCGTACACTAACCTGTACCCTAAACCATCCCCGTCCCCATCCACGTCCCCTAACCCTAACCCTAACCCTAACCGTTACCCGAAGCCTTACACTAATACATCCTATAATCCTAACACGTATGCTACCACTAACCCGTACCCTAACACGTATGCTCACCCTAAACAGTTGTCGTACCCTAACCAGTACCCTAAACTGTCCCCGTCCCCGTGCCCGTCCCCTAACCCTAACCCTAAACCTAACCCTTACCTGAAGCCTTACACTAACCCGTACCTTAATCCTAACCCTTACGCAAACACTAACACCTACCCTAACACGTACGCTCACCCTAAGCAGTTGTCATAGCCTAACCTGCACCCCAAACCGTCCCCGTCCTCTAACCCTAACCCTAACACTAACCTTAACCCTAAACTTTACCCGAAGCCTTACCCTAACCTTCCCCTAATCCTAAACCGTATGCTAACACTAACCTGTACCCTAACATGTACGCTCACCCTAAACCATTGTCGTACACTAACCTGTACCCTAAACCGTTCCCATCCCCTAACCCTATCCCTAACCCTAAACCTAACCCTTACCCGAAGCCTTACCCTAACTGGTCTTCTAATCCTAACCCGTACGCTAACACCAACAGGTACCATAACACGTACGCTCTAGCTAAACCGTTGTCGTACCCTAACCTGTACCCTAAACCATCCCCGTACCCTAACCCTAACCCTACCACTAACCCTAACCTTAACATTTACCCGAAGCCTTACCCTAACCCGTCCCCTTATCCTAAAACGTACGCTAAAACTAACCTGTACCCTAACACGTATGCTCACGCTAAACCGTTGTCGTACCCTAACCTTTACCCTAAACCATCCACGTCCCCTAACACTAACCCTAACCCTAACCCTTACCCGAAGAATTACCCTAACACGTCCCCTAAACCTAACCCGTACGCTAACACTAACACGTACCCTAACACGTAGGCTCACCGTAAACAGTTGTTGTAACCTAAGCTGTACCCTAAAACGTCCCCGTTACCTAACCCTAACCCTAACACCAACCCTAACCCTAACCCTTACCCGAAGCCTTACCCTAGCCCGTCCCCTAATCCTAACCCGTACGATAACACTAACCAGTATCCTAACACGTACGCTCTCCCTAAAACGTTGTCGTATGCTAACCTGTACTCTAAACGGTCCCAGTCCCCTGTTAAAGAAATCTGCACTACAATGAAGTCTCACTGCCCCCTGGTCAAAAGGGCCATCTGAAAAAAGTGTAAAATCCAGAAAGGCAGCACAGGCTATGGAGAACAGGGAGCCTTGTTATGCTGATGGGTGGGATGTAAATTGCCAACAGCCACTCTGGAGAAGTGTATTGTGTTTCCTGAAACACCTAAAAAACAAAGCAACGGAGCCTACGGCACTTCCACTTATGGTCCTATAGCTTAGGGAAATTAAAATCAAAAACACACAGCCACCCCAAAGTTTCAGACGGCTCTGTTTACAAGAACCTCGTCTACGGTACAAGTTAAATATCCCAGAAAGCGAAAAATGGATAAAGAAGTTGTGGTACGTACGTACAATGGAATATCACTCACCAATGAAATCTATGTCATCTGGCCCGTCGTGGCATAATGAGTGGATTCAGGTACGATGATTCTAAGTGAAATAAGTCACACAGAAAATGAAACATCGTAAGATATCACTAATACACCGAATGTAATCTTGGCTACACATGAACTGAATTACAAAACAGAACAGGGTCTCAAATTTAGAAAACCAACTTATGTTTGCTTAAGGGGAAAGGTGAGTTGTGGTGCTGCATAAAACCAGAGACAGAAATTAGCACAGATACCATTCCATAAGTCAAATATGTAATAGTCAAGACCTACCCCTTGCTCAACGAAATGGGCTAAACACCCTATATTCAACGCCTAGGAATACACCTGACTAGTAAGAATCTTCAAACCCATGGATTTATATGTCTCCATAAGAGAATCAAGCGTGTGTACAGCTGCATGAAGGCAGCAGAGAAAATCCGATAAATCCTATTATCAAAATGAATTACAAAAACAAAAAAGAATGACAGTGAAATAGAGAGCAATTCTTAAATAATTCATTCAGGGCTTGTGATACAACCTGGATTTACCTCATCTAAACCCAGAGCTGAGTGAGACATAAGGTTGGACACTTCGGGCTGATAGCATTGGTGAGGTTCGATGAGCAAATGCAGACCATTTGAAGTCATACTACATGGTAACCATTCCATGGGTCCCAACTCTCCAGGTTTAAGCGATTCTTCCTTCAGCTAAAGCATGCATGGGAAACCCACAGTATGGTGCACCGTGTGACCGGGAAACATTTTCAAATGCATCTCAGTTTTTGTCCCCTTTTACTCGGGTTCACAATTCCAGACACTTTACTAACACTCTCCCCACTTGGAGAGTCAGTGCCTTTAACCTGCTGTTTGGCACAGTTTGCAATTTCTGCGCAAGATGAACAGGAATAGTGAGAACCAATGAGAGACTAGCTGTAGGTGTCTGCACGGGCAAATTTAACGCTCACTTCCCACCAGGAAGAGGAATTAACCAAAGGCTCAGCATGCCGTGCCGGAACCAGATTAGGGCCTGAAGCAATCCTTCGGGTTCGTGGCCAGCTCAAAAGAAAGCGATTTGAAGAAAGGAGCTCAGGGGCACTGTAATTCACAAACCTGCAGAGTTATAAATGACAGCTATCGTCCAAAAATATATTGAAGGAAGGCTGCGAAGAGGACTTGAAAGCGGGACAGAATTGCAGGAAAACGATTTCAGGTGGTGGACTGGAATTGCATTTAAAGCATAGGAAAAGAGGCAGAACGTCGACAATGATGCACTTGGCCAAAAAGGGCGTATGCGTTTTTTCCTGAATATATTCAGGAAAAAACGCATACGCCCTTTTTGGCCAACCAAGCAAGCATGTTAAAGAAATCTGCACTACAATGAAGTCTCACTGCCCCCCGATCAAAAGGGCCATCTGAAAAAAGTGTAAAATCCAGAAATGCAGCACAGGCCATGGAGAACAGGGAGCCTTGTTATGCTGATGGGTGGGATGTAAATTGCCAACAGCCACTCTGGAGAAGTGTATGGTGTTTCCTGAAACACCTAAAAAACAAAGCAATGCAGCCTCCGGCACTTCCACATATGGTCCTATAGCTTGGGGAAATTAAAATCAAAAACACACAGCCACCCCAAAGTTTCAGACGGCTCTGTTTACAAGAAACTCGTCTAAGGTACAAGTTAAATGTCCCAGAAAGCGAAAAATGGATAAAGAAGATGTGCTAGGTACGTACAATGGAATATCACTCACCAATGAAATCTATGTCATCTGGCCCGTCGTGGCATAATGAGTGGATTCAGGTACGATGATTCTAAGTGAAATAAGTCACACAGAAAATGAAACAGTATAAGATATCACTAATACACCGAATGTAATCTTGGCTACACATGAACTGAATTACAAAACAGAACAGGGTCTCAAATTTAGAAAACCAACTTATGTTTGCGTAAGGGGAAAGGTGAGTTGGGGTGCTGCATAAAACCAGAGTTAGAAATTAGCACAGATACCATTCCATAAGTCAAATACGTAATAGTCAAGACCTACCCCTTGCTCAACGAAATGGGCTAAACACCCTATATTCAACGCCTAGGAATACACCTGACTAGTAAGAATCTTCAAACCCATGGATTTATATGTCTCCATAAGAGAATCAAGCGTGTGTACAGCTGCATGAAGGCAAGAGAGAAAATCCGATAAATCCCATTATCAAAATGAATTACAAAAACAAAACACAATGACAGTGAAAGAGAGAGCAATTCTTAAATAATTCATTCAGGGCTTGTGATGCAACCTGGATTTACCTCATCTACACCCAGAGCTGAGTGAGACATAAGGTTTGACACTTCGGGCTGATAGCATTGGTGAGGTTCGATGAGCAAATGCAGACCATTTGAAGTCATACTGCATGGTACCCATTCCATGGGTCCCAACTCTCCAGGTTTAAGCGATTCTTCCTTCAGCTAAAACATGCATGGGAAACCCACAGTATGGTGCACTGTGTGACCGGGAACCTTTTTCAAATGCATCTCAGTTTTCGCCCCCTTTTACTCGGGTTCACAATTCCAGACCCTTTACTAACACTCTCCCCACTTGGAGAGTCAGTGCCTTTAACCTGCTGTTTGGCACAGTTTGCAATTTCTGCGCAAGATGAACAGGAATAGAGAGAACCAATGAGAGACTAGCTGTAGGTGTCTGCACGGGCAAATTTAACGCTCATTTCCAACCAGGAAGAGGAATTAACCAAAGGCTCAGCATGCCGTGCCGGATTCAGATTAGGGCCTGAACCAATCATGCGGGTTTGCGGCCAGCTCAGAAGAAAGCGATTTGAAGAAAGGAGCTCAGGGGCACTGTAATTCACAAACCTGCAGAGTTATAAATGACAGCTATCGTCCAAAAATATATTGAAGGAAGGCTGCGAAGAGGACTTGAAAGCGGGGCAGAATTGCAGGAAAACGATTTCAGGGGGTAGACTGGAATTGCATTTAAAGCATAGGAAAAGAGGCAGAACGTCGACAATGATGCACTTGGCCAAAAAGGGCGTATGCGTTTTTTCCTGAATATATTGAGGAAAAAACGCATACGCCCTTTTTGGCCAACCAAGCAAGCATGTTAAAGAAATCTGCGCTACAATGAAGTCTCACTGCCCCCCGGTCAAAAGGGCCATCTGAAAATAGTGTAAAATCCAGAAATGCAGCACAGGCCATGGAGGACAGGTAGCCTTGTTATGCTGATGGGTGGGATGTAAATTGCCAACAGCCACTCTGGAGAAGTGTATTGTGTTTCCTGAAACACCTAAAAAACAAAGCAACGGAGCCTACGGCACTTCCACTTATGGTCCTATAGCGTAGGGAAATTAAAATCAAAAACACACAGCCACCCCAATGTTTCAGACGGCTCTGTTAACAAGAACCTCGTCTACGGTACAAGTTAAATATCCCAGAAAGCGAAAAATGGATAAAGAAGTTGTGGTACGTACGTACAATGGAATATCACTCACCAATGAAATCTATGTCATCTGGCCCGTCGTGGCATAATGAGTGGATTCAGGTACGATGATTCTAAGAGAAATAAGTCACACAGAAAATGAAACATCATAAGATATTACTAATACACCGAATGTAATCTTGGCTACACATGAACTGAACTACAAAACAGAACAGGGTCTCAAATTTAGAAAACCAACTTATGTTTGCTTAAGGGGAAAGGTGAGTTGGGGTGCTGCATAAAACCAGAGATAGAAATTAGCACAGATACCATTCCATACGTCAAATATGTAATAGTCAAGACCTACCCCTTGCTCAACGAAATGGGCTAAACACCCTATATTCAACGCCTAGGAATACACCTGACTAGAAAGAATCTTCAAACCCATGGATTTATATGTCTCCATAAGAGAATCAAGCGTGTGTACAGCTGCATGAAGGCAGCAGAGAGAATCCGATAAATCCTATTATCAAAATGAATTACAAAAACAAAACACAATGCCAGTGAAATAGAGAGCAATTCTTAAATAATTCATTCAGGGCTTGTGATGCAACCTGGATTTACCTCATCTAAACCCAGAGCTGAGTGAGACATAAGGTTGGACACTTCGGGCTGATAGCATTGGTGAGGTTCGATGAGCAAATGCAGACCATTTGAAGTCATACTACATGGTACCCATTCCATGGGTCCCAACTCTCCAGGTTTAAGCGATTCTTCCTTCAGCTAAAGCATGCATGGGAAACCCACAGTATGGTGCACCGTGTGACCGGGAAACCTTTTCAAATGCATCTCAGGGTTTGTCCCATTTTACTCGGGTTCACAATTCCAGACCATTTATTAACACTCTCCCCACTTGGAGAGTCAGTGCCTTTAACCTCCTGTTTGGCACAGTTTGCAATTTCTGTGCAAGATGAACAGGAATAGGGAGAACCAATGAGAGATTGGTGTAGGTGTCTGCAGGGGCAAATTTAACGCTCATTTCCCACCAGGAAGAGGAATTAACCAAAGGCTCAGCATGCCGTGCCGGAACCAGATTAGGGCCTGAAGCAATCCTGCGGGTTTGCGGCTGGCTCATAAGAAAGCGATTTGAAGAAAGGAGCTCAGGGGCACTGTAATTCACAAGCCTGCAGAGTTATAAATAACAGCTATCGTCCAAAAATATATTGAAGGAAGGCTGCGAAGAGGACTTGAAAGCGGGGCAGAATTGCAGGAAAACGATTTCAGGGGATAGACTGGAATTCCATTTAAAGCATAGGAAAAGAGGCAGAACGTCGACAATGATGCACTTGGCCAAAAAGTGCATATGCGTTTTTTCCTGAATATATTCAGGAAAAAACGCATACTCCCTTTTTGGCCAACCAAGCAAGCATGTTAAAGATATCTGCACTACAATGAAGTATCACTGCCCCCCGGTCAAAAGGGCCATCTGAAAATAGTGTAAATCCAGAAATGCAGCACAGGCCATGGAGAACAGGGAGCCTTGTTATGCTGATGGGTGGGATGTAAATTGCCAACAGCCACTCTGGAGAAGTGTATGGTGTTTCCTGAAACACCTAAAAAACAAAGCAACGGAGCCTACGGCACTTCCACTTATGGTCCTAGAGCTTAGGGAAATTAAAATCAAAAACACACACATCCACCCCAAAGTTTCAGACGGCTCTGTTTACAAGAACCTCGTCTACGGTACAAGTTAAATATCCCAGAAAGCGAAAAATGGATAAAGAAGTTGTGGTACGTACGTACAATGGAATATCAGTCACCAATGAAATCTATGTCATCTGGCCCATCGTGGCATAATGAGTGGATTCAGGTAAGATGATTCTAAGTGAAATACGTCACACAGAAAATGAAACATCATAAGATATCACTAATACACCGAATGTAATCTTGGCTACACATGAACTGAATTACAAAACAGAACAGGGTCTCAAATTTAGAAAACCAACTTATGTTTGCATAAGGGGAAAGGTGAGTTGGGGTGCTGCATAAAACCAGAGTTAGAAATTAGCACAGATACCATTCCATAAGTCAAATACATAATAGTCAAGACCTACCCCTTGCTCAACGAAATGGGCTAAACACACTATATTCAACGCCTAGGAATACAGCTGACTAGTAAGGATCTTCAAACCCATGGATTTATATGTCTCCATAAGTGAATCAAGCGTGTGTACAGATGCATGAAGGCCGCAGAGAAAATCCGATATATCCTATTATCAAAATGAATTACAAAAACAAAACACAATGACAGTGAAATAGAGAGCAATTCTTAAATAATTCATTCAGGGCTTGTGATGCAACCTGGATTTACCTCATCTACACCCAGAGCTGAGTGAGATATAAGGTTGGACACTTCGTGCTGATACCATTGGTGAGGTTCGATGAGAAAATGCAAACCTTTTGAAGTCATAATTCATGGTACACATTCCATGGGTCCCAACTCTCCAGGTTGAAGCGATTCTTCCTTCAGCTAAAGCATGCATGGGAAACCCACAGTATGGTGCACCGTGTAACCGGCAAACCTTTTCAAATGCATCTCAGATTTTGTCCCCTTTTACTCGGGTTCACAATTACAGACACTTTCTAACACTCTCCCCACTTGGAGAGTCAGTGCCTTTAACCTCCTGTTTCGCACAGTTTGCAATTTCTGCGCAAGATGAACAGGAATAGGGAGAACCAATGAGAGACTAGCTGTAGGTGTCTGCAGGGGCAAATTTAATGCTCATTTCCCACCAGGAAGAGGAATTAACCAAAGGCTCAGCATGCCGTGCCGGAACCAGATTAGGGCCTGAAGCAATCCTACGGGTTTGCAGCCAGCTCAGAAGAAAGCGATTTGAAGAAAGGAGCTCAGGGGCACTGTAATTCACAAACCTTCAGAGTTATAAATGACAGCTATCGTCCAAAAATATATTGAAGGAAGGCTGCGAAGAGGACTTGAAAGCGGGGCAGAATTGCAGGAAAACGATTTCAGGGGGTAGACTGGAATTGCATTTAAAGCATAGGAAAAGAGGCAGAACGTCGACAATGATGCACTTGGCCAAAAAGGGCGTATGCGTTTTTTCCTGAATATATTCAGGAAAAAACGCATACGCCCTTTTTGGCCAACCAAGCAAGCATGTTAAAGAAATCTGCACTACAATGAAGTCTCACTGCCCCCCGGTCAAAAGGGCCATCTGAAAAAAGTGTAAAATCCAGAAATGCAGCACAGGCCATGGAGAACAGGGAGCCTTGTTATGCTGATGGGTGGGATGTAAATTGCCAACAGCCACTCTGGAGAAGTGTATGGTGTTTCCTGAAACACATAAAAAACAAAGCAACGGAGCCTACGGCACTTCCACTTATGGTCCTATAGCTTAGGGAAATTAAAATCAAAAACACACAGCCACCCCAAAGTTTCAGACGGCTCTGTTTACAAGAACCTCGTCTACGGTACAAGTTAAATATCCCAGAAAGCGAAAAATGGATAAAGAAGTTGTGGTACGTACGTACAATGGAATATCAGTCACCAATGAAATCTATGTCATCTAGCCCGTCGTGGCATAATGAGTGGATTCAGGTACGATGATTCTAAGTGAAATACGTCACACAGAAAATGAAACATCATGAGATATCACTAATACACGGAATGTAATCTTGGCTACACATGAACTGAATTACAAAACAGAACAGGGTCTCAAATTTAGAAAACCAATTTATGTTTGCTTAAGGGGAAAGGTGAGTTGGGGTGCTGCATAAAACCAGAGATAGAAATTAGCACAGATACCATTCCATAAGTCTAATATGTAATAGTCAAGACCAACCCCTTGCTCAACGAGATGGACTAAACACCCTATATTCAACGCCTAGGAATACACCTGACTAGTAAGAATCTTCAAACCCATGGATTTATATGTCTCCATAAGAGAATCAAGCGTGTGTACAGCTGCATGTATTCAGCAGAATAAATCCGATAAATCCCCTTATCAAAATGAATTACAAAAACAAAACACAATGAGAGTGAAATAGAGAGCAATTCTTAAATAATTCATTCAGGGCTTGTGATGGAACCTGGATTTACCTCATCTACACCCAGAGCTGAGTGAGACATAACGTTGGACACTTCGGGCTGATAGCATTGGTGAGGTTCGATGAGCAAATAGAGACGCTTTGAAGTCATACTGCATGGGACCCATTCCATGGGTCCCAACTCTCCAGGTTTAAGGGATTCTTCCTTCAGCTAAAACATGCATGGGGAACCCAGAGTATGGTGCACCGTGTGACCGGGAAACGTTTTCAAATGCATCTCAGTTCTCGTACCCTTTTACTCGGGTTCACAATTCCAGAGCCTTTACTAACACTCTCCCCACTTGGAGAGTCAGTGCCTTTAACCTGCTGTTTGGCACAGTTTGCAATTTCTGCGCAAGATGAACAGGAATAGGGAGAACCAATAAGAGACTAGCTGTAGGTGTCTGCACGGGCAAATTTAACGCTCATTTCCCACCAGGAAGAGGAATTAACCAAACGCTCATCATGCCATGCCGGAACCAGATTAGGGCCTGAAGCAATCCTGCGGGTTTGCGGCCAGCTCACAAGAAAGCGATTTGAAGAAAGGAGCTCAGGGGCACTGTAATTCACAAACCTGCAGAGTTATAAATGACAGCTATCGTCCAAAAATATATTGAAGGAAGGCTGCGAAGAGGACTTGAAAGCGGGGCAGAATTGCAGGAAAACGATTTCAGGGGGTAGACTGGAATTGCATTTAAAGCATAGGAAAAGAGGCAGAACGTCGACAATGATGCACTTGGCAAAAAAGGGCGTATGCGTTTTTTCCTGAATATATTCAGGAAAAAACGAATACGCCCTTTTTGGCCAACCAAGCAAGCATATTAAAGATATCTGCACTACAATGAAGTCTCACTGCCCCGTGGTCAAAAGAGCCATCTGAAAAAAGTGTAAAATCCAGAAAGGCAGCACAGGCCATGCAGAGTAGGGAGCCTTGTTATGCTGATGGGTGGGATGTAAATTGCCAACAGCCACTCTGGAGAAATGTGTGGTGTTTCCTGAAACACCTAAAAAACAAAGCAACGGAGCCTATAGCACTTCCACTTATGGTCCTATGGCTTAGGGAAATTAAACTCAAAAACACACAGCCACCCCAAAGTTTCAGACGGCTCTGTTTACAAGAACCTCGTCTACGGTACAAGTTAAATATCCCAGAAAGCGAAAAATGGATAAAGAAGTTGTGGTACGTACGTACAATGGAATATCACTCACCAATGTAATCTATGTCATCTGGCCCGTCGTGGCATAATGAGTGGATTCAGGTACGATGATTCTAAGAGAAATAAGTCACACAGAAAATGAAACATCATAAGATATCTCTAATACACCGAATGTAATCTTGGCTACACATGAACTGAATTACAAAACAGAACAGGGTCTCAAATTTAGAAAACCAACTTATGTTTGCTTAAGGGGAAAGGTGAGTTGGGCTGCTGCATAAAACCAGAGATAGAAATTAGCACAGATACCATTCCATACGTCAAATATGTAATAGTCAAGAACTACACCTTGCTCAACGAAATGGGCTAAACACCCTATATTCAACGCCTAGGAATACACCTGACTAGTAAGAATCTTCAAACCCATGGATTTATATGTCTCCATAAGAGAATCAAGCGTGTGTACAGCTGCATGAAGGCAGCAGAGAAAATCCGATAAATCCCATTATCAAAATGAATTAAAAAAACAAAACACAATGACAGTGAAATAGAGAGCAATTCTTAAATAATTCATTCAGGGCTTGTGATGCAACCTGGATTTACCTCATCTACACCCAGAACTGAGTGAGACATAAAGTTGGACACTTCGGGCTGATAGCATTGGTGAGGTTCGATGAGAAAATGCAGACCATTTGAAGTCATACTACATGGTACCCATTCCATGGGTCCCAACTCTCCAGGTTTAAGCCATTCTTACTTCAGCTAAAGCATGCATGGGAAACCCACAGTATGGTGCACCGTGTGACCGGGAAACATTTTCAAATGCATCTCAGTTTTTGTCCCCTTTTACTCGGGTTCACAATTCCAGACCCTTTACTAAAACTCTCCCCACTTGGAGAGTCAGTGCCTTTAACCTGCTGTTTGGCACAGTTTGCAATTTCTGCGCAAGATGAACAGGAATAGGGAGAACCAATGAGAGACTAGCTGTAGGTGTCTGCAGGGGCAAATTTAACGCTCATTTCCAACCAGGAAGAGGAATTAACCAAACGCTCAGCATGCCGTGCCGGAACCAGATTAGGGCCTGAAGCAATCATGCGGGTTTGCGGCCAGCTCAGAAGAAAGCGATTTGAAGAAAGGAGCTCAGGGGCACTGTAATTCACAAACCTGCAGAGTTATAAATGACAGCTATCGTCCAAAAATATATTGAAGGAAGGCTGCGAAGAGGACTTGAAAGCGGGGCAGAATTGCAGGAAAACGATTTCAGGGGGTAGACTGGAATTGCATTTAAAGCATAGGAAAAGAGGCAGAACGTCGACAATGATGCACTTGGCCAAAAAGGGCGTATGCGTTTTTTCCTGAATATATTCAGGAAAAAACGCATACTCCCTTTTTGGCCAACCAAGCAAGCATGTTAAAGAAATCTGCACTACAATGAAGTCTCACTGCCCCCCGGTCAAAAGGGCCATCTGAAAAAAGTGTAAAATCCAGAAAGGCAGCACAGGCCATGGAGAACAGGGAGCCTGGTTATGCTGATTTGTGGGATGTAAATTGCCAACAGCCACTCTGGAGAAGTGTATGGTGTTTCCTGAAACACCTAAAAAACAAAGCAACGGAGCCTACGGCACTTCCACTTATGGTCCTAGAGCTTAGGGAAATTAAAATCAAAAACACACACATCCACCCCAAAGTATCAGACGGCTCTGTTTACAAGAACCTCGTCTACGGTACAAGTTAAATATCCCAGAAAGCGAAAAATGGATAAAGAACTTGTGGTACGTACGTATAATGGAATATCACTCACCAATGAAATCCATGTCATCAGGCCCGTCGTGGCATAATGAGTGGATTCAGGTACGATGATTCTCAGTGAAATAACTCACACAGAAAATGAAACAACATAAGATATCACTAATACACGGAATGTAATCTTGGCTACACATGAACTGAATTACAAAACAGAACAGGGACTCATATTTAGAAAACCAACTTATGTTTGCTTAAGGGGAAAGGTGAGTTGGGGTGCTGCATAAAACCAGAGTTAGAAATTAGCACAGATACCATTCCATAAGTCAAATACGTAATAGTCAAGACCTACCCCTTGCTCAACGAAATGGGCTAAACACACTATATTCAACGCCTAGGAATACACCTGACTAGTAAGGATCTTCAAACCCATGGATTTATATGTCTCCATAAGAGAATCAAGCGTGTGTACAGCTGCATGAAGGCAGCAGAGAAAATCCGATAAATCCGATTATAAAAATGAATTACAAAAACAAAACACAATGACAGTGAAATAGAGAGCAATTCTTAAAGAATTCATTCAGGGCTTGTGATGCAACCTGGATTTACCTCATCTACACCCAAAGCTGAATGACACATAAGGTTGGACACTCCGGGCTGATAGCATTGGTGAGGTTCGATGAGAAAATGCAGACCCTTTGAATTCATACTGCATGGGACCCATTCCATGGGTCCCAACTCTCCAGTTTTAAGGGATTCTTCCTTCAGCTAAAACATGCATGGGAAATCCACAGTATGGTGCGCCCTGTGACTGGGAAACGTTTTCAAATGCATCTCAGTTTCCATCCCCTTTTACTCGGGTTCACAATTCCAGACACTTTACTAAAACTCTCCCCACTTGGGTAGTCAGTGCCTTTAACCTGCTGTTTCGCACAGTTTGCAATTTCTGGGCAAGATGAACAGGAATAAGGAGAACCAATGAGAGACTAGCTGTAGGTGTCTGCACGGGCAAATTTAACGATCATTTCCCACCAGGAAGAGGAATTAACCAAACGCTCACCATGCCGTGCCAGAAACAGATTAGGGCCTGAAGCAATCCTGCGGGTTTGCGGCCAGCTCTCAAGAAAGCGATTTGAAGAAAGGAGCTCAGGGGCACTGTAATTCACAAACCTGCAGAGTTATAAATGACAGCTATCGTCCAATAATATATTGAAGGAAGGCTGCAAAGAGGACTTGAAAGCGGGGCAGAATTGCAGGAAAACGATTTCAGGGGGTAGACTGGAATTGCATTTAAAGCATAGGAAAAGAGGCAGAACGTCGACAATGATGCACTTGGCCAAAAAGGGCATATGCGTTTTTTCCTGAATATATTCAGGAAAAAACTCATACGCGCTTTTTGGACAACCAAGCAAGCATGTTAAAGAAATCTGTACTACAATGAAGTCTCACGGCCCCCCGGTCAAAAGGGCCATCTGAAAAAAGTGTAAAATCCAGAAAGGCAGCACAGGCCATGGAGAACAGGGAACCTTGTTATGCTGATGGTTGGGATGTAAATTGCAAACAGCCACTCTGGAGAAGTGTATGGTGTTTCCTGAAACACCTAAAAAACAAAGCAACGGAGCCTACGGCACTTCCACTTTTGGTCCTATAGATTAGGGAAATTAAAATCAAAAACACACAGCCACCCCAAAATTTCAGACGGCTCTCTTCACAAGAACCTCGTCTACGGTACAAGTTAAATATCCCAGAAAGCGAAAAATGGATAAAGAAGTTGTGGTACATACGTACAAAGCAATATCATTCACCAATGAAATCTATGTCATCAGGCCCGTCGTGGCATAATGAGTGGATTCAGGTATGATGATTCTAAGGGAAATAAGTCACACAGAAAATGAAACATCATGAGATATCACTAATACACGGAATGTAATCTTGGCTACACATGAACTGAATTACAAAACAGAACAGGGTCTCAAATTTAGAAAACCAATTTATGTTTGCTTAAGGGGAAAGGTGAGTTGGGGTGCTGCATAAAACCAGAGATAGAAATTAGCACAGATACCATTCCATAAGTCAAATATGTAATAGTCAAGACCAACCCCTTGCTCAACGAGATGGACTAAACACCCTATATTCAACGCCTAGGAATACACCTGACTAGTAAGAATCTTCAAACCCATGGATTTATATGTCTCCATAAGAGAATCAAGCGTGTGTACAGCTGCATGAAGGTAGCAGAGAAAATCCGATAAATCCTATTATCAAAATGAATTACAAAAACAAAACACAATGACAGTGAAATAGAGAGCAATTCTTAAATAATTCATTCAGGGCTTGTGATGCAACCTGGATTTACCTCATCTACACCCAGAGCTGAGTGAGACATAACGTTGGACACTTCGGGCTGATAGCATTGGTGAGGTTCGAAGAGCAAATGCAGACCATTTGAAGTCATACTGCATGGTACCCATTCCATGGGTCCGAACTCTCCAGGTTTAAGCGATTCTTCCTTCAGCTAAAACATGCATGGGAAACCCACAGTATGGTGCACCGTGTGACCGGGAAACGTTTTCAAATGCATCTCAGTTTTCGTCCCCTTTTACTCGGGTTCACAGTTCCAGACCCTTTACTAACACTCTCCCCACTTGGAGAGTCAGTGCCTTTAACCTGCTGTTTGGCACAGTTTGCAATTTCTGCGCAAGATGAACAGGAATAGGGAGAACCAATGAGAGACTAGCTGTACGTGTCTGCACAGGCAAATTTAATGCTCATTTCCATCCAGGAAGAGGAATTAACCAAACGCTCAGCATGCCGTGCCGGAACCAGATTAGGGCCTGAAGCAATCCTGCGGGTTTGCGGCCAGCTCAAAAGAAAGCGATTTGAAGAAAGGAACTCAGGGGCACTGTAATTCACAAACCTGCAGAGTTATAAATGACAGCTATCGTCCAAAAATATATTGAAAGAAGGCTGGGAAGAGGACTTGAAAGCGGGGCAAAATTGCAGGAAAACGATTTCAGGGGGTAGACTGGAATTGCATTTAAAGCATAGGAAAAGAGGCAGAACGTCGATAATGTTGCACTTGGCCAAAAAGGGCGTATGCGTTTTTTCCTGAATATATTCAGGAAAAAACGCATACGCCCTTTTTGGCCAACCAAGCAAGCATGTTAAAGAAATCTGCACTACAATGAAGTCTCACTGCCCCCCTGTCAAAAGGGCCATCTGAAAAAAGTGTAAAATCCAGAAAGGCAGCACAGGCCATGGAGAACAGGGAGCCTTGTTATGCTCATGTGTGGGATGTAAATTGCCAAGAGCCACTCTGGAGAAGTGTATTGTGTTTCCTGAAACACCTAAAAAACAAAGCAACGGAGCCTACGGCACTTCCACTTATGGTCCTATAGCTTAGGGAAATGAAAATCAAAAACACACAGCCACCCCAAAGTTTCAGATGGCGCTGTTTACAAGAACCTCGTCTACGGTACAAGTTAAATATCCCAGAAAGCGAAAAATGGATAAAGAAGTTGTGGTACGTACGTACAATGGAATATCACTCACCAATGAAATCTATGTCATCTGGCCCGTCGTGGCATAATGAGTGGATTCAGGTACGATGATTCTAAGAGAAATAAGTCACACAGAAAATGAAACATCATAAGTTATCTCTAATACACCGAATGTAATCTTGGCTACACATGAACTGAATTACAAAACAGAACAGGGTCTCAAATTTAGAAAACCAACTTATGTTTGCTTAAGGGGAAAGGTGAGTTGGGGTGCTGCATAAAACCAGAGATAGAAATTAGCACAGATACCATTCCATACGTCAAATATGTAATAGTCAAGACCTACCCCTTGCTCAACGAAATGGGCTAAACACCCTATATTCAACGCCTAGGAATACACCTGACTAGTAAGAATCTTCAAACCCATGGATTTATATGTCTCCATAAGAGAATCAAGCGTGTGTACAGCTGCATGAAGGCAGCAGAGAAAATCCGATAAATCCCATTATCAAAATGAATTACAAAAACAAAACACAATGACAGTGAAATAGAGAGCAATTCTTAAATAATTCATTCAGGTCTTGTGATGCAACCTGGATTTACCTCATCTACACCCAGAGCTGAGTGAGACATAAGGTTGGATACTTCGGGCTGATAGCGTTGGTGAGGTTCGATGAGGAAATGCAGACCATTTGAAGTCATACTGCATGGTACCCATTCCATGGGTCCTTACTCTCCAGGTTTAAGCGATTCTTCCTTCAGATAAAACATGCATGAGAAACGCAGAGTATATTCCACCATATGATTGCGAAACGTTTTGAAATGCATCTGTTTTTGTGCCCTGGTACTCGGGTTCACCATTCCAGACGCTTTACTAACACTCTCCCCACTTGGAGAGTCAATGCCTTTAACATCCTGTTCAGCACAGTTTGCAATTTCTGAGCAAGATGAACAGGAATAGGGAGAACCAATGAGAGACTAGCTGTAGGTGCCTGCACGGGCAAGTGTAACGACCATTTCCCACCAGGAAGAGGAATTAACCAAAGGGTCAGCGTGCCCTGCCAGAAACAGATTAGCGCCTGAAGCATTCCTGCGGTTTTCGGCCAGCTCACAAGAAAGCGAGTTGAAAAAAGGAGCTCAGGGGCACTCTAATTCACAAAACTGCAGAGTTATGAATGACAGCTATCGTCCAAAAATATATTGAAGTAAGTCTGCGAAGAGGACTGGAAAGGGGGGCAGCATTTGAGGAAAACTATTTCAGGGGGTAGACTGGAATTGCACTTAAAGCATAGGAAATGAGGCAGAATGTCGACAATGATGCACTTTGCCAAAAAGGGCGTATGCATTTTTTCCTGAATATATTCAGGAAAAAACGCATACACCCTTGATGGCCAACCAAGCAAGCCTGTAAAGGAAATCTGCACCAAGGGCAGAAAGCTGTTGGGGGGATGGTGGTGTGAAGAGTTGAGAGATTGGGATTGACATGTATACATTTATATGTATAAAATAGATAACCAATAAGAACCTGCTGTATAAAAAATAAGATTAAAAATTAAAAAAAATAAAATTAAAAAGTAAAACAGAAAAAATATTCTTCCCTCCACATACATGTATTTATATGAATAAATTATTTCTATGCTTATATTTGTAAATGCAAAAAAGAGGAATGAAATCTACCTTGAACCAAAAACGAAAAATAGAAAAAACAAACAGAATCCACAAGTTACACAGAGGAAAACCGTATCAGGACACTTGCTCCAGTTGTAAACAATTCTGAAGTTGGTCAGTGGTGGGGAATCATCTCCCATACAGCCAGCAGGCCCCACGCAACAAGCGTCCTCATTGCAAAGCTGGGGGACCGTGCTGAGGCATCTGTGAGTAAACGTGGTCCGAGCCCCAGGCCAGCTGCTGCTGAAATGTTCCCACCCTTCCCAGATAAAACACCTGAATATGTTCAAGGACTTGAAAGCCTAGAGGAAGGGCAATGGAGCCACACGAGTGATTGCATGCCAGCCAACTTGGTGCCTGCAGGCCAGCCAGGATGGTCCTGGCCCTGGGTGCTCTTCTGGAAGCTTTCCATTTCCCTGCCTGAGATACCCCTCCTGTCCCGGCCCCCACTGATTTCTTCCTTCCTCACGTCTGCCCAGGGAGAAATTCCAGCGCCAGGTATGGGTGACACATCCTCTTCTTTAGCAGGTGGCATCTTGACAACTGCTGCAGAAAGTCCAGCAGAGCCCCACTCACACTGGGCCACCCACAACGCCGTGACCTGTCACTCCCTCCCACCAGCCCAGCCCCGAGACTGCTGACAGGGCAGAGAAAATGGCGTCAGGCACAGCTGCAGGGGTTCTTGCTGCCTGGAGCGGTGTTTATATTGATCTCAAAACAGGCACACCTGGGGAGGGCTGGCCGGCATGGTCAGGCTGCCCAGGTCAGCCAATCATCACCCCTCAGGGTCTCACAGTTGCAGAAAATGGAACTTGCTGAATCGGCCAGGTCCAAGGAACAGGTGTGGGCTCTTGAGAGTCAGGATAGACAATGGGCTGCAGCTCTGGCTTGTATTCTAATCATTTTATCTGGCCCATGGGTGGGAGACAGCTTCAAGAAAACCCTGGCCTAATAAGAGGACCCCAGGAGTCAGGGAGAGGAGGGGTGGGTGGTGGGTGGTGGGTGGAGACAGAGGCCTGGTGCCCCGGGTGCAGTGGAAGTCTCTGGAAGACCAGGTGGTGGCAGGCCGTACAGAGTGATGCCCAGGGTCACAGACCTGTCGGAGTTGCTATTTGTTAGTTCAAGTCCTGCTCTGAGGTGCTCTGTGTCAGATCTGAGTGACAGGTGAGCTGAGAGTGCTCTGCAATGAGGGCAATGTGCACGGTTCCTGTGTGCCCTGCCCTGCCACAGTACCTGCAAGTGTAGCTCTGTATCCTGGGAGGGAGCTGACCACGAGAGCCCCATGGGCTGCAGGGGACCTGCCCAGGGAACCCCATATCCTGGGATGGGCCTGACCATGAGAGCCCCATGGGCTGGTGTGGAGGTGGGGTACCTGCCCAGGTGAGCTCCATATCCTGAGATTGGCCTGACCACGAGAGCCCCATGGGCTGCCAGGGGCCTGGTAAAGATGTCAGGATCGTCAGTGAAGCCACCGAGTATATACCTCCAGTAGTTCCTAATTCCTACACCCTGCTGGTCATTCTACCAACCACCAGGAGACGGTATTCTGTATTAGTCTTCAATGATGCCTTCTTTTGTATGCCATTAGTCCCAGAGTCACAAGAAATTTTGGCTTGTAAGTGGCAGGACTCAACATACAACTAAAACAATACATCCAGGCCGTCTTGCCCCAAGTGTTCAAAAATTCCCACACCATCTTTGGGGAAAGCTTAGCTAAAGACGTAAAAGTTCTACCTCTGGAAAAGGAAACACTCCTTCAATATGCTGACGACATTCTGATCACCAGCCCTACTAAGGAGGCCTCTGAACTACCAAGCCAATAAAGGATAGAAGTTGTCCAAGAAAAAGCTCAAATATCACAGACTACGGTGACCTGCCTGGGCTTCATTCCCACAGAAGGTCGGAGAAGCTCATCCCAGGAAAGGGAAGAAACAATTTACAGCCTTACCCCTTTCTAAAACTAGAAGACAGCTTAGGGGTTCCTGGGGAGGCCAGAGTTTGCTGCTTCTGGATCCCTAACTACAGTCTACTAGCTGGGCCTCTATATGAAACACTGAAAGGAAAAGATGATGATCCTTTTGAATAGAATCCAGAAGTGGCCTTTCAAGAATGGAAAGAGCAGTCAATTCAGACCCTTGCCCTGGAACTCCCTAATTTAGCTAAACCCTTTGACCTTTACATTCCTGGTGAAAGGTGAATTGCCATTGGAGTATTAGTGCAAAACCTGGGACCACTTGAAATGGAACAATGCAAGAATGCCATCCAGGTAGGATAAACTATAGTCACCAAGGGGCTTGGCCCACTGCAACATCTGGCCAACATACTGGCGGTATCTAAAAACCTGGAAATCAGCAGCTCAAAAGGCCACCTCCCTCCTAAGGGAAAAGGACCCCACGTGGTGTTCCTAACCCCCAACCATGCCCTGAAGTTGCAGGGTTTGCTCCGTGGGCACACTGACCTCCAGTGAGGAAGCCCTCCTACTCCAACATCCAGAGAGATATCCGGGGGCAACGGGGCACCATGACGACACATGTGACCATCACTTGACCTGGAGTTTCTCTCATAAAACAACAAGAGTGTGTCACAAAAGAGTAGACTACTGCTTGCAGGACTTACTGCACCCAGAGGGGAGGTAATAATCTTGGCAGGGGAACCGTATATCACGCTGTCACCATAGAAAAGCCTACAGACACCGTGATGATGGTGACCAGTAAGACCGGCTGGACTCCTGTTTACTTCAAAAGGCTGTTGACTCAGTGGCCATCATGGTCCTTCATCACAACTGACCCTGGACTGTCCGGGAGTTGAGCAGGCAGGGTCCTGACACCTGGTGCTGTTTTTACGTTAATTCAGAGGCCTAATTGAAGAAAGTGCAGACTACTAGTCAGAGCATCTAGGCTGGCAGAAACGGTCAGCCTAAAGTTTCTGAACAAATGTGTGGCGGGGTGAAAGTGGACCTCACAGCGTCACTGCGCATTTCCTTCCCGGACCCTTAAAGGTCATTAGAATCTATAACACTTCCAATGCTCATGCTCAGGCAGATGAACAGGGAGGCTGGAGGCCTGGGGACAATCAACGTCACCTAGAGGCTGCTGGGGAGAAGTTCTGACCCTCGCCCACGGGTATAAGGGCTCCTAACTCAGCACTCAGCAGTTACAGAAGAAGGGTCTGCACCCTCAGCACTCCAAGAATGAGGAAGAGGACAAAAGGCAGAAGAGGGGTTTGTCCCAGGCAAAGCCCATTAAAATCCCTGGGAGATAAAAATAGAATCTGGGCAATAAAATAAAGTCTAACCTTTTTTATCCTTTGTGCTTTGTCTAATTTCATGTGCTCCTAGGGTCCCGCATACAGAGGTTCCACACCCGGCACTTCAGACCAGATTTCCTAGTACAGAATGGCTGGGTCGACACATCAGGTCCTGGGGCCCAGTGCAGACTCCGCGATATAGAGCCTGAGCTGCAGCCAACAGGGCCCTCGAGAGCTCTGCCCCCTCCCTCCCACTGAATCTGACAGGATCTCTACACAGCAGCCCAGCCCACAGCCCACGGGGTAGCACATGCTCTCACCTCTCCATTCTCTGATCAAAATATAAAATTTCCTTTGCTTCTGAACCAAACTCAGTCTCGATCTTTTGGCTCCAATGACACTGGGCATGGGGACACTTGTTGGGGTCCACTCTGGAGGATCAGTAACAGAAATTGAGAACGTTGTAACTTCAATGAACAGATGTGTGAGCCAAACTATAATTAACATAGAACAGTGTATAAGGCTCGGGTAAAATAAGATGTTTCTAACACTTCCATTTGATATTTCCATCACTTTATTATAAGCAAGTTCAGTGAAAAGGTTTGTCTTATTTGTCAGGTCAATATTAGAGAAGCGAAGTGATTTCTTTCCAAGGATGTACATCTAATAATCTTGGTTAAAGCTTCAATCTTGTTTTAAATGCTTTTCCATTGAAAATGATACCTCTCATTCAGCTCCCCCATTTCTGAGAAGTATAAAATCTTATAATTTATTATTACCAAAGTGGAAAGGTGGGAGGAGGGATAAATTAACAGTTTGGGATTAACACATACACACTGCTATGTATAAAATAGATCGTCAACAAGGAACTACTCTATAGCACAGGGAACTACACTCAATATTTTGCAATAACCTATAAGGGGAAATAATCTGAAAAAGAATAGATATTTTTATTGACATCATCTATCAATGACAGTTAAAATGGAACCTAAGGGAAGCCGGTGGTCAGTGCTTCTGACCCTGAAGACTTCAATCATCTAAAGTTTGGACTCTGCCTACTTCCCAAGGCCCTTAATGAACATATGTGTAGCCGTAGCTTAAAAAATTCCCCAGTTTGGGTAGCGGAGAGACACTGATTTTGAAAAAGCCCTGGTGTTCTCCTCACATGAACGGGACACTTCCTACAGCTAAAACATGCCTGTCACACCCAGAGGATGGTATATCGTCTGATCGGGAAGAGTTTGGAAAAGGCATCTCATCTCCTCATCTCCTGGTGCTCGGGTTCACCACTCCGGCGTCTTTACTAACAGTCTCCCCACTTGGAGATGTCAGCACTGTCAACATCCTGTTGCACACAGTTTGGAATTTGTCCAAGGATGAAGCAGAAGGAGGAGGAACAATGAGAGACAAGTCCTAGGTGTTCGGACAGACATATGTCACTCTAATTTCCAATCAGGAAGACGAATTGACCAAAGGCTAGGGTTGCCCATGGAAACAGAATAGGGCTTGAGGAAATCCCGCTGCTTTGTGGCCAGTTCCCATAAACACAAGTTGAAAAATGGAACTCAGGGACACTAAAATTCACGAAACTGCAGAGTTGAAAATATCTATCACTGAAAAATGTCTTGAGGAAAGTCAGAGAAAAGGACTTGTAAGCAACGGAGAATGGCAGGAAAGGGATTGGATGAGGTAGAAAGGACTCGCCATTAAGCACAAGAAAAGGGGCTGAACATTGCCAACATTGCAGTTGGCCAAAAAGGGTGTATGCGTCTTTTTCTGTATATATTCAAGAAAAGGGCATACACTTTTTTAGCCAACCAAACAGGTGGGCACTGGAAATCAATACTACAAAACATATCACTTCGCATCAGTCAGAAGAGCCTTCCTCATAAAGTGTAAACACCAGAAATGCAGGACAGGGCAAGGAGAAAAGGGAGCCCTGTGAGGCTTATAGTGGAAATGTATATTGCCAACGGTCACTCTGGAAAAGTGTATTGTGATTACTAAAGCATCTAAAAAATGAGCTACAGAGCACAGGGCACTTGCACTCATGGACGTATATCTTGGGAAAAAGAAAAATCGAGAGGACACAGGCACCCCAATGTTTACCGCCTCTCTGTTTAATATATCCTCGATTAGGATATAATTTATATGTCTCTGGAGGGAAAAAATGGACAGAGGTGTGGCACTTATGTAGAGTGGAATATTACTCAGCCTGAAAATCAATGAAACATGGCCAGTTGTAACAACCCCAGAGGAGTTACGTATGATCATTTGAAGTCACATAATTCAAAAAGACAAAGACATACGATATTACTAATACATGGAATGTAAACGTGGCTACAAATGAACTGAATTACAAAAGAGAACGGGGTCTCAAATTTAGAAAACCAACTTATGCTTGCTTAAGGATCAAGGAGAGTTGGGGTGCTGCATAAAACCAGAGATTGAAATTAGCACAGATACCGTTCCATAAGCCAAATATGTAATAGAAAAAACCTACTTCCTGGTCAACGAAATGGACTCAACACCCCATATTCAGTGCCTAGGAATATACAGGATGAGTAAGAGTCTTAATACCTATGGATTTATATGTCTCCATAAGAGAATCAAGCGTGTGTACAGTGACAAAAACGCAGCAGTGAAAATCAGCTAAATCCCATTATCAAAATAAATTTCAAAAACAAAAAAAATGACAGTGAAATAGAGAGCAATTCTTAAATAATTCATTCAGGGCTTGCGATGCAACCTGGATTTACCTCATCTACACCCAGAGCTGAGTGAGACATAAGGTTGGAGACTTCGGGCTGACAGCATGGATGAGGTTCGATGAGCAAATGCAGACCGTTTGTAGTCATACTGCATAGTACCCATTCCATGGGTCCCAACTCTCCAGGTTTAAGAGATTCTTCCTTCAGCTAAAACATGCATGGGAAACCCACAGTATGGTGCACCGTGTGACCGGAAGACGTTTTCAAATGAATCTCAGTTTTCGTCCCCTTTTACTCGGGTTCACCATTCCAGACCCTTTACGAACACTCTCCCCACTTGGAGAGTCAGTGCCTTTAACCTCCTGTTTGGCACAGTTTGCAATTTCTGCGCAAGATGTACAGGAATAGGGAGAACCAATGAGAGACTAGCTGTAGGTGTCTGCAGGGGCAAATTTAACGCTCATTTCCCACCAGGAAGAGGAATTAACCAAAGGCTCAGCATGCCGTTCCGGAATCAGATTAGGGCCTGAAGCAATCCTCCGGGTTTGTGGCCAGCTCACAAGAAAGCGAGTTGAAGAAAGGAGCTCAGGGACACTATAATTCACAAACCTGCAGACTTATAATTGACAGCTATCGTCCAAAAATATATTGAAGTTAGGCTGCGAAGATACTTGAAAGCGGGGCAGAATTGCAGGAAAACGATTTCAGGGGGTAGACTGGAATTGCATTTAAAGCATAGGAAAAGAGGCAGGACGTCGACAATGATGCTCTTGGGCAAAAAGAGCGTGTGCGTTTTTTCCTGAATATATTCAGGAAAAAACGCATACGCCCTTTTTGGCCAACCAAGCAAGCATGTTAAAGTAATCTGCACTACAATGAAGTCTCATCTCCCCCATGGTCAAAAGGGCCATCTGAAAAAAGTGTAAAATCCAGAAAGGCAGCACAGGCCATGGAGAACAGGAAGCCTTCTTATGCTGATGGGCGGGATGTAAATTGCCAACAGCCACTCTGGAGAAGTGTATGGTGTTTCCTCAAACACCTAAAAAAAAAAGCAACGGAGCCTACGGCACTTCCACTTATGGTCCTATAGTTTAGGGAAATTAAAATAAAAAAGACGCAGCCACCCCAAATTTTCGAATGGCTCTGTTTACAATATACTCATCTATGGTACAAGTTAAATATCCCAGAAAGCGGAAAATGGATAAAGAAGTTGTGCTACGAACGTACAATGGAATATCACACAGCAGTGAAATCTATGTCTTCAGGCCCGTCGCGGCATAATGAGTGGATTCAGGTACGATGATTCTAAGTGAAATAAGTCACACAGAAAATGAAACATCATAAGATATCACTAATACACGGAATGTAAACTTGGCTACACATGAACTGAATTACAAAACAGAACAGGGTCTCAAATTTAGAAAACCAACTTATGCTTGCTTAAGGGGAAAGGTGAGTTGGGGTGGTGCATCAAACCAGAGATAGAAATTAGCACAGATACCTTTCCATAAGCCAAATATGTCATAGTCAAAACCTACACCTTGCTCAACGAAATGGACTAAACACCCCATATTCAACGCCTAGGAATACACCTGACTAGTAAGAATCTTCAAACCCATGGATTTATATGTCTGCATAAGAGAATCAAGCGTGTGTACAACTGCATGAATGCAGCAGAGAAAATCCGATAAATCCCATTATCAAAATGAATTACAAAAACAAAACACAATGACACTGAAATAGAGAGCAATTCTTAAATAATTCATTCAGGGCTTGTAATGCACCCTGGATTTACCACATCTACACCCAGATCTGAGTGAGACATAAGGTTGGACACTTCGTGCTGATAGCATTGGTGAGGTTCGATGAGCAAACACAGACCCTTTGAAGTCATACTGCATGGTACCCATTCCATGGGTCCCAACTTTCCAGGTTTACAGGATTCTTCCTTCACCTAAATCATGCACCTGAATCGCAGAGTATGGTCCACCATGTGACTGGGAAGCGATTTTAAATGCCTCTCAGGTTTCGTCCCTTGGTACTCAGGTTCACCATTCCAGACGCTTTACTAACTCTCTCCCCACTTGGAGAGTCAGTGCCTTTAACCTCCTGTTGGGCACAGTTTGCAATATCTGCGCAAGATGAACAGGAATAGGGAGAACCAATGAGAGATTGGTGTAGGTGTCTGCAGGGGCAAATTTAACGCTCATTTCCCACCAGGAAGAGGAATTAACCAAAGGCTCAGCATGCCGTGCCGGAACCAGATTAGGGCCTGAAGCAATCCTGTGGGTTTGCGGCTGGCTCATAAGAAAGCGATTTGAAGAAAGGAGCTCAGGGGCACTGTAATTCACAAGCCTGCAGAGTTATAAATAACAGCTATCGTCCAAAAATATATTGAAGGAAGGCTGCGAAGAGGACTTGAAAGCGGGGCAGAATTGCAGGAAAACGATTTCAGGGGATAGACTGGAATTCCATTTAAAGCATAGGAAAAGAGGCAGAACGTCGACAATGATGCACTTGGCCAAAAAGTGCATATGCGTTTTTTCCTGAATATATTCAGGAAAAAACGCATACTCCCTTTTTGGCCAACCAAGCAAGCATGTTAAAGATATCTGCACTACAATGAAGTATCACTGCCCCCCGGTCAAAAGGGCCATCTGAAAATAGTGTAAATCCAGAAATGCAGCACAGGCCATGGAGAACAGGGAGCCTTGTTATGCTGATGGGTGGGATGTAAATTGCCAACAGCCACTCTGGAGAAGTGTATGGTGTTTCCTGAAACACCTAAAAAACAAAGCAACGGAGCCTACGGCACTTCCACTTATGGTCCTAGAGCTTAGGGAAATTAAAATCAAAAACACACACATCCACCCCAAAGTTTCAGACGGCTCTGTTTACAAGAACCTCGTCTACGGTACAAGTTAAATATCCCAGAAAGCGAAAAATGGATAAAGAAGTTGTGGTACGTACGTACAATGGAATATCAGTCACCAATGAAATCTATGTCATCTGGCCCATCGTGGCATAATGAGTGGATTCAGGTAAGATGATTCTAAGTGAAATACGTCACACAGAAAATGAAACATCATAAGATATCACTAATACACCGAATGTAATCTTGGCTACACATGAACTGAATTACAAAACAGAACAGGGTCTCAAATTTAGAAAACCAACTTATGTTTGCATAAGGGGAAAGGTGAGTTGGGGTGCTGCATAAAACCAGAGTTAGAAATTAGCACAGATACCATTCCATAAGTCAAATACATAATAGTCAAGACCTACCCCTTGCTCAACGAAATGGGCTAAACACACTATATTCAACGCCTAGGAATACAGCTGACTAGTAAGGATCTTCAAACCCATGGATTTATATGTCTCCATAAGTGAATCAAGCGTGTGTACAGATGCATGAAGGCCGCAGAGAAAATCCGATATATCCTATTATCAAAATGAATTACAAAAACAAAACACAATGACAGTGAAATAGAGAGCAATTCTTAAATAATTCATTCAGGGCTTGTGATGCAACCTGGATTTACCTCATCTACACCCAGAGCTGAGTGAGATATAAGGTTGGACACTTCGTGCTGATACCATTGGTGAGGTTCGATGAGAAAATGCAAACCTTTTGAAGTCATAATTCATGGTACACATTCCATGGGTCCCAACTCTCCAGGTTGAAGCGATTCTTCCTTCAGCTAAAGCATGCATGGGAAACCCACAGTATGGTGCACCGTGTAACCGGCAAACCTTTTCAAATGCATCTCAGATTTTGTCCCCTTTTACTCGGGTTCACAATTACAGACACTTTCTAACACTCTCCCCACTTGGAGAGTCAGTGCCTTTAACCTCCTGTTTCGCACAGTTTGCAATTTCTGCGCAAGATGAACAGGAATAGGGAGAACCAATGAGAGACTAGCTGTAGGTGTCTGCAGGGGCAAATTTAATGCTCATTTCCCACCAGGAAGAGGAATTAACCAAAGGCTCAGCATGCCGTGCCGGAACCAGATTAGGGCCTGAAGCAATCCTACGGGTTTGCAGCCAGCTCAGAAGAAAGCGATTTGAAGAAAGGAGCTCAGGGGCACTGTAATTCACAAACCTTCAGAGTTATAAATGACAGCTATCGTCCAAAAATATATTGAAGGAAGGCTGCGAAGAGGACTTGAAAGCGGGGCAGAATTGCAGGAAAACGATTTCAGGGGGTAGACTGGAATTGCATTTAAAGCATAGGAAAAGAGGCAGAACGTCGACAATGATGCACTTGGCCAAAAAGGGCGTATGCGTTTTTTCCTGAATATATTCAGGAAAAAACGCATACGCCCTTTTTGGCCAACCAAGCAAGCATGTTAAAGAAATCTGCACTACAATGAAGTCTCACTGCCCCCCGGTCAAAAGGGCCATCTGAAAAAAGTGTAAAATCCAGAAATGCAGCACAGGCCATGGAGAACAGGGAGCCTTGTTATGCTGATGGGTGGGATGTAAATTGCCAACAGCCACTCTGGAGAAGTGTATGGTGTTTCCTGAAACACATAAAAAACAAAGCAACGGAGCCTACGGCACTTCCACTTATGGTCCTATAGCTTAGGGAAATTAAAATCAAAAACACACAGCCACCCCAAAGTTTCAGACGGCTCTGTTTACAAGAACCTCGTCTACGGTACAAGTTAAATATCCCAGAAAGCGAAAAATGGATAAAGAAGTTGTGGTACGTACGTACAATGGAATATCAGTCACCAATGAAATCTATGTCATCTAGCCCGTCGTGGCATAATGAGTGGATTCAGGTACGATGATTCTAAGTGAAATACGTCACACAGAAAATGAAACATCATGAGATATCACTAATACACGGAATGTAATCTTGGCTACACATGAACTGAATTACAAAACAGAACAGGGTCTCAAATTTAGAAAACCAATTTATGTTTGCTTAAGGGGAAAGGTGAGTTGGGGTGCTGCATAAAACCAGAGATAGAAATTAGCACAGATACCATTCCATAAGTCTAATATGTAATAGTCAAGACCAACCCCTTGCTCAACGAGATGGACTAAACACCCTATATTCAACGCCTAGGAATACACCTGACTAGTAAGAATCTTCAAACCCATGGATTTATATGTCTCCATAAGAGAATCAAGCGTGTGTACAGCTGCATGTATTCAGCAGAATAAATCCGATAAATCCCCTTATCAAAATGAATTACAAAAACAAAACACAATGAGAGTGAAATAGAGAGCAATTCTTAAATAATTCATTCAGGGCTTGTGATGCAACCTGGATTTACCTCATCTACACCCAGAGCTGAGTGAGACATAACGTTGGACACTTCGGGCTGATAGCATTGGTGAGGTTCGATGAGCAAATAGAGACGCTTTGAAGTCATACTGCATGGGACCCATTCCATGGGTCCCAACTCTCCAGGTTTAAGGGATTCTTCCTTCAGCTAAAACATGCATGGGAAACCCACAGTATGGTGCACCGTGTGACCGGGAAACGTTTTCAAATGCATCTCAGTTCTCGTACCCTTTTACTCGGGTTCACAATTCCAGAGCCTTTACTAACACTCTCCCCACTTGGAGAGTCAGTGCCTTTAACCTGCTGTTTGGCACAGTTTGCAATTTCTGCGCAAGATGAACAGGAATAGGGAGAACCAATAAGAGACTAGCTGTAGGTGTCTGCACGGGCAAATTTAACGCTCATTTCCCACCAGGAAGAGGAATTAACCAAACGCTCAGCATGCCATGCCGGAACCAGATTAGGGCCTGAAGCAATCCTGCGGGTTTGCGGCCAGCTCACAAGAAAGCGATTTGAAGAAAGGAGCTCAGGGGCACTGTAATTCACAAACCTGCAGAGTTATAAATGACAGCTATCGTCCAAAAATATATTGAAGGAAGGCTGCGAAGAGGACTTGAAAGCGGGGCAGAATTGCAGGAAAACGATTTCAGGGGGTAGACTGGAATTGCATTTAAAGCATAGGAAAAGAGGCAGAACGTCGACAATGATGCACTTGGCAAAAAAGGGCGTATGCGTTTTTTCCTGAATATATTCAGGAAAAAACGAATACGCCCTTTTTGGCCAACCAAGCAAGCATATTAAAGATATCTGCACTACAATGAAGTCTCACTGCCCCGTGGTCAAAAGAGCCATCTGAAAAAAGTGTAAAATCCAGAAAGGCAGCACAGGCCATGCAGAGTAGGGAGCCTTGTTATGCTGATGGGTGGGATGTAAATTGCCAACAGCCACTCTGGAGAAATGTGTGGTGTTTCCTGAAACACCTAAAAAACAAAGCAACGGAGCCTATAGCATTTCCACTTATGGTCCTATGGCTTAGGGAAATTAAACTCAAAAACACACAGCCACCCCAAAGTTTCAGACGGCTCTGTTTACAAGAACCTCGTCTACGGTACAAGTTAAATATCCCAGAAAGCGAAAAATGGATAAAGAAGTTGTGGTACGTACGTACAATGGAATATCACTCACCAATGTAATCTATGTCATCTGGCCCGTCGTGGCATAATGAGTGGATTCAGGTACGATGATTCTAAGAGAAATAAGTCACACAGAAAATGAAACATCATAAGATATCTCTAATACACCGAATGTAATCTTGGCTACACATGAACTGAATTACAAAACAGAACAGGGTCTCAAATTTAGAAAACCAACTTATGTTTGCTTAAGGGGAAAGGTGAGTTGGGCTGCTGCATAAAACCAGAGATAGAAATTAGCACAGATACCATTCCATACGTCAAATATGTAATAGTCAAGAACTACACCTTGCTCAACGAAATGGGCTAAACACCCTATATTCAACGCCTAGGAATACACCTGACTAGTAAGAATCTTCAAACCCATGGATTTATATGTCTCCATAAGAGAATCAAGCGTGTGTACAGCTGCATGAAGGCAGCAGAGAAAATCCGATAAATCCCATTATCAAAATGAATTAAAAAAACAAAACACAATGACAGTGAAATAGAGAGCAATTCTTAAATAATTCATTCAGGGCTTGTGATGCAACCTGGATTTACCTCATCTACACCCAGAACTGAGTGAGACATAAAGTTGGACACTTCGGGCTGATAGCATTGGTGAGGTTCGATGAGAAAATGCAGACCATTTGAAGTCATACTACATGGTACCCATTCCATGGGTCCCAACTCTCCAGGTTTAAGCCATTCTTACTTCAGCTAAAGCATGCATGGGAAACCCACAGTATGGTGCACCGTGTGACCGGGAAACATTTTCAAATGCATCTCAGTTTTTGTCCCCTTTTACTCGGGTTCACAATTCCAGACCCTTTACTAAAACTCTCCCCACTTGGAGAGTCAGTGCCTTTAACCTGCTGTTTGGCACAGTTTGCAATTTCTGCGCAAGATGAACAGGAATAGGGAGAACCAATGAGAGACTAGCTGTAGGTGTCTGCAGGGGCAAATTTAACGCTCATTTCCAACCAGGAAGAGGAATTAACCAAACGCTCAGCATGCCGTGCCGGAACCAGATTAGGGCCTGAAGCAATCATGCGGGTTTGCGGCCAGCTCAGAAGAAAGCGATTTGAAGAAAGGAGCTCAGGGGCACTGTAATTCACAAACCTGCAGAGTTATAAATGACAGCTATCGTCCAAAAATATATTGAAGGAAGGCTGCGAAGAGGACTTGAAAGCGGGGCAGAATTGCAGGAAAACGATTTCAGGGGGTAGACTGGAATTGCATTTAAAGCATAGGAAAAGAGGCAGAACGTCGACAATGATGCACTTGGCCAAAAAGGGCGTATGCGTTTTTTCCTGAATATATTCAGGAAAAAACGCATACTCCCTTTTTGGCCAACCAAGCAAGCATGTTAAAGAAATCTGCACTACAATGAAGTCTCACTGCCCCCCGGTCAAAAGGGCCATCTGAAAAAAGTGTAAAATCCAGAAAGGCAGCACAGGCCATGGAGAACAGGGAGCCTGGTTATGCTGATTTGTGGGATGTAAATTGCCAACAGCCACTCTGGAGAAGTGTATGGTGTTTCCTGAAACACCTAAAAAACAAAGCAACGGAGCCTACGGCACTTCCACTTATGGTCCTAGAGCTTAGGGAAATTAAAATCAAAAACACACACATCCACCCCAAAGTATCAGACGGCTCTGTTTACAAGAACCTCGTCTACGGTACAAGTTAAATATCCCAGAAAGCGAAAAATGGATAAAGAACTTGTGGTACGTACGTATAATGGAATATCACTCACCAATGAAATCCATGTCATCAGGCCCGTCGTGGCATAATGAGTGGATTCAGGTACGATGATTCTCAGTGAAATAACTCACACAGAAAATGAAACAACATAAGATATCACTAATACACGGAATGTAATCTTGGCTACACATGAACTGAATTACAAAACAGAACAGGGACTCATATTTAGAAAACCAACTTATGTTTGCTTAAGGGGAAAGGTGAGTTGGGGTGCTGCATAAAACCAGAGTTAGAAATTAGCACAGATACCATTCCATAAGTCAAATACGTAATAGTCAAGACCTACCCCTTGCTCAACGAAATGGGCTAAACACACTATATTCAACGCCTAGGAATACACCTGACTAGTAAGGATCTTCAAACCCATGGATTTATATGTCTCCATAAGAGAATCAAGCGTGTGTACAGCTGCATGAAGGCAGCAGAGAAAATCCGATAAATCCGATTATAAAAATGAATTACAAAAACAAAACACAATGACAGTGAAATAGAGAGCAATTCTTAAAGAATTCATTCAGGGCTTGTGATGCAACCTGGATTTACCTCATCTACACCCAAAGCTGAATGACACATAAGGTTGGACACTCCGGGCTGATAGCATTGGTGAGGTTCGATGAGAAAATGCAGACCCTTTGAATTCATACTGCATGGGACCCATTCCATGGGTCCCAACTCTCCAGTTTTAAGGGATTCTTCCTTCAGCTAAAACATGCATGGGAAATCCACAGTATGGTGCGCCCTGTGACTGGGAAACGTTTTCAAATGCATCTCAGTTTCCATCCCCTTTTACTCGGGTTCACAATTCCAGACACTTTACTAAAACTCTCCCCACTTGGGTAGTCAGTGCCTTTAACCTGCTGTTTCGCACAGTTTGCAATTTCTGGGCAAGATGAACAGGAATAAGGAGAACCAATGAGAGACTAGCTGTAGGTGTCTGCACGGGCAAATTTAACGATCATTTCCCACCAGGAAGAGGAATTAACCAAACGCTCACCATGCCGTGCCAGAAACAGATTAGGGCCTGAAGCAATCCTGCGGGTTTGCGGCCAGCTCTCAAGAAAGCGATTTGAAGAAAGGAGCTCAGGGGCACTGTAATTCACAAACCTGCAGAGTTATAAATGACAGCTATCGTCCAATAATATATTGAAGGAAGGCTGCGAAGAGGACTTGAAAGCGGGGCAGAATTGCAGGAAAACGATTTCAGGGGGTAGACTGGAATTGCATTTAAAGCATAGGAAAAGAGGCAGAACGTCGACAATGATGCACTTGGCCAAAAAGGGCATATGCGTTTTTTCCTGAATATATTCAGGAAAAAACTCATACGCGCTTTTTGGACAACCAAGCAAGCATGTTAAAGAAATCTGTACTACAATGAAGTCTCACGGCCCCCCGGTCAAAAGGGCCATCTGAAAAAAGTGTAAAATCCAGAAAGGCAGCACAGGCCATGGAGAACAGGGAACCTTGTTATGCTGATGGTTGGGATGTAAATTGCAAACAGCCACTCTGGAGAAGTGTATGGTGTTTCCTGAAACACCTAAAAAACAAAGCAACGGAGCCTACGGCACTTCCACTTTTGGTCCTATAGATTAGGGAAATTAAAATCAAAAACACACAGCCACCCCAAAATTTCAGACGGCTCTCTTCACAAGAACCTCGTCTACGGTACAAGTTAAATATCCCAGAAAGCGAAAAATGGATAAAGAAGTTGTGGTACATACGTACAAAGCAATATCATTCACCAATGAAATCTATGTCATCAGGCCCGTCGTGGCATAATGAGTGGATTCAGGTATGATGATTCTAAGGGAAATAAGTCACACAGAAAATGAAACATCATGAGATATCACTAATACACGGAATGTAATCTTGGCTACACATGAACTGAATTACAAAACAGAACAGGGTCTCAAATTTAGAAAACCAATTTATGTTTGCTTAAGGGGAAAGGTGAGTTGGGGTGCTGCATAAAACCAGAGATAGAAATTAGCACAGATACCATTCCATAAGTCAAATATGTAATAGTCAAGACCAACCCCTTGCTCAACGAGATGGACTAAACACCCTATATTCAACGCCTAGGAATACACCTGACTAGTAAGAATCTTCAAACCCATGGATTTATATGTCTCCATAAGAGAATCAAGCGTGTGTACAGCTGCATGAAGGTAGCAGAGAAAATCCGATAAATCCTATTATCAAAATGAATTACAAAAACAAAACACAATGACAGTGAAATAGAGAGCAATTCTTAAATAATTCATTCAGGGCTTGTGATGCAACCTGGATTTACCTCATCTACACCCAGAGCTGAGTGAGACATAACGTTGGACACTTCGGGCTGATAGCATTGGTGAGGTTCGAAGAGCAAATGCAGACCATTTGAAGTCATACTGCATGGTACCCATTCCATGGGTCCGAACTCTCCAGGTTTAAGCGATTCTTCCTTCAGCTAAAACATGCATGGGAAACCCACAGTATGGTGCACCGTGTGACCGGGAAACGTTTTCAAATGCATCTCAGTTTTCGTCCCCTTTTACTCGGGTTCACAGTTCCAGACCCTTTACTAACACTCTCCCCACTTGGAGAGTCAGTGCCTTTAACCTGCTGTTTGGCACAGTTTGCAATTTCTGCGCAAGATGAACAGGAATAGGGAGAACCAATGAGAGACTAGCTGTACGTGTCTGCACAGGCAAATTTAATGCTCATTTCCATCCAGGAAGAGGAATTAACCAAACGCTCAGCATGCCGTGCCGGAACCAGATTAGGGCCTGAAGCAATCCTGCGGGTTTGCGGCCAGCTCAAAAGAAAGCGATTTGAAGAAAGGAACTCAGGGGCACTGTAATTCACAAACCTGCAGAGTTATAAATGACAGCTATCGTCCAAAAATATATTGAAAGAAGGCTGGGAAGAGGACTTGAAAGCGGGGCAAAATTGCAGGAAAACGATTTCAGGGGGTAGACTGGAATTGCATTTAAAGCATAGGAAAAGAGGCAGAACGTCGATAATGTTGCACTTGGCCAAAAAGGGCGTATGCGTTTTTTCCTGAATATATTCAGGAAAAAACGCATACGCCCTTTTTGGCCAACCAAGCAAGCATGTTAAAGAAATCTGCACTACAATGAAGTCTCACTGCCCCCCTGTCAAAAGGGCCATCTGAAAAAAGTGTAAAATCCAGAAAGGCAGCACAGGCCATGGAGAACAGGGAGCCTTGTTATGCTCATGTGTGGGATGTAAATTGCCAAGAGCCACTCTGGAGAAGTGTATTGTGTTTCCTGAAACACCTAAAAAACAAAGCAACGGAGCCTACGGCACTTCCACTTATGGTCCTATAGCTTAGGGAAATGAAAATCAAAAACACACAGCCACCCCAAAGTTTCAGATGGCGCTGTTTACAAGAACCTCGTCTACGGTACAAGTTAAATATCCCAGAAAGCGAAAAATGGATAAAGAAGTTGTGGTACGTACGTACAATGGAATATCACTCACCAATGAAATCTATGTCATCTGGCCCGTCGTGGCATAATGAGTGGATTCAGGTACGATGATTCTAAGAGAAATAAGTCACACAGAAAATGAAACATCATAAGTTATCTCTAATACACCGAATGTATTCTTGGCTACACATGAACTGAATTACAAAACAGAACAGGGTCTCAAATTTAGAAAACCAACTTATGTTTGCTTAAGGGGAAAGGTGAGTTGGGGTGCTGCATAAAACCAGAGATAGAAATTAGCACAGATACCATTCCATACGTCAAATATGTAATAGTCAAGACCTACCCCTTGCTCAACGAAATGGGCTAAACACCCTATATTCAACGCCTAGGAATACACCTGACTAGTAAGAATCTTCAAACCCATGGATTTATATGTCTCCATAAGAGAATCAAGCGTGTGTACAGCTGCATGAAGGCAGCAGAGAAAATCCGATAAATCCCATTATCAAAATGAATTACAAAAACAAAACACAATGACAGTGAAATAGAGAGCAATTCTTAAATAATTCATTCAGGTCTTGTGATGCAACCTGGATTTACCTCATCTACACCCAGAGCTGAGTGAGACATAAGGTTGGATACTTCGGGCTGATAGCGTTGGTGAGGTTCGATGAGGAAATGCAGACCATTTGAAGTCATACTGCATGGTACCCATTCCATGGGTCCTTACTCTCCAGGTTTAAGCGATTCTTCCTTCAGATAAAACATGCATGAGAAACGCAGAGTATATTCCACCATATGATTGCGAAACGTTTTGAAATGCATCTGTTTTTGTGCCCTGGTACTCGGGTTCACCATTCCAGACGCTTTACTAACACTCTCCCCACTTGGAGAGTCAATGCCTTTAACATCCTGTTCAGCACAGTTTGCAATTTCTGAGCAAGATGAACAGGAATAGGGAGAACCAATGAGAGACTAGCTGTAGGTGCCTGCACGGGCAAGTGTAACGACCATTTCCCACCAGGAAGAGGAATTAACCAAAGGGTCAGCGTGCCCTGCCAGAAACAGATTAGCGCCTGAAGCATTCCTGCGGTTTTCGGCCAGCTCACAAGAAAGCGAGTTGAAAAAAGGAGCTCAGGGGCACTCTAATTCACAAAACTGCAGAGTTATGAATGACAGCTATCGTCCAAAAATATATTGAAGTAAGTCTGCGAAGAGGACTGGAAAGGGGGGCAGCATTTGAGGAAAACTATTTCAGGGGGTAGACTGGAATTGCACTTAAAGCATAGGAAATGAGGCAGAATGTCGACAATGATGCACTTTGCCAAAAAGGGCGTATGCATTTTTTCCTGAATATATTCAGGAAAAAACGCATACACCCTTGATGGCCAACCAAGCAAGCCTGTAAAGGAAATCTGCACCAAGGGCAGAAAGCTGTTGGGGGGATGGTGGTGTGAAGAGTTGAGAGATTGGGATTGACATGTATACATTTATATGTATAAAATAGATAACCAATAAGAACCTGCTGTATAAAAAATAAGATTAAAAATTAAAAAAAATAAAATTAAAAAGTAAAACAGAAAAAATATTCTTCCCTCCACATACATGTATTTATATGAATAAATTATTTCTATGCTTATATTTGTAAATGCAAAAAAGAGGAATGAAATCTACCTTGAACCAAAAACGAAAAATAGAAAAAACAAACAGAATCCACAAGTTACACAGAGGAAAACCGTATCAGGACACTTGCTCCAGTTGTAAACAATTCTGAAGTTGGTCAGTGGTGGGGAATCATCTCCCATACAGCCAGCAGGCCCCACGCAACAAGCGTCCTCATTGCAAAGCTGGGGGACCGTGCTGAGGCATCTGTGAGTAAACGTGGTCCGAGCCCCAGGCCAGCTGCTGCTGAAATGTTCCCACCCTTCCCAGATAAAACACCTGAATATGTTCAAGGACTTGAAAGCCTAGAGGAAGGGCAATGGAGCCACACGAGTGATTGCATGCCAGCCAACTTGGTGCCTGCAGGCCAGCCAGGATGGTCCTGGCCCTGGGTGCTCTTCTGGAAGCTTTCCATTTCCCTGCCTGAGATACCCCTCCTGTCCCGGCCCCCACTGATTTCTTCCTTCCTCACGTCTGCCCAGGGAGAAATTCCAGCGCCAGGTATGGGTGACACATCCTCTTCTTTAGCAGGTGGCATCTTGACAACTGCTGCAGAAAGTCCAGCAGAGCCCCACTCACACTGGGCCACCCACAACGCCGTGACCTGTCACTCCCTCCCACCAGCCCAGCCCCGAGACTGCTGACAGGGCAGAGAAAATGGCGTCAGGCACAGCTGCAGGGGTTCTTGCTGCCTGGAGCGGTGTTTATATTGATCTCAAAACAGGCACACCTGGGGAGGGCTGGCCGGCATGGTCAGGCTGCCCAGGTCAGCCAATCATCACCCCTCAGGGTCTCACAGTTGCAGAAAATGGAACTTGCTGAATCGGCCAGGTCCAAGGAACAGGTGTGGGCTCTTGAGAGTCAGGATAGACAATGGGCTGCAGCTCTGGCTTGTATTCTAATCATTTTATCTGGCCCATGGGTGGGAGACAGCTTCAAGAAAACCCTGGCCTAATAAGAGGACCCCAGGAGTCAGGGAGAGGAGGGGTGGGTGGTGGGTGGTGGGTGGAGACAGAGGCCTGGTGCCCCGGGTGCAGTGGAAGTCTCTGGAAGACCAGGTGGTGGCAGGCCGTACAGAGTGATGCCCAGGGTCACAGACCTGTCGGAGTTGCTATTTGTTAGTTCAAGTCCTGCTCTGAGGTGCTCTGTGTCAGATCTGAGTGACAGGTGAGCTGAGAGTGCTCTGCAATGAGGGCAATGTGCACGGTTCCTGTGTGCCCTGCCCTGCCACAGTACCTGCAAGTGTAGCTCTGTATCCTGGGAGGGAGCTGACCACGAGAGCCCCATGGGCTGCAGGGGACCTGCCCAGGGAACCCCATATCCTGGGATGGGCCTGACCATGAGAGCCCCATGGGCTGGTGTGGAGGTGGGGTACCTGCCCAGGTGAGCTCCATATCCTGAGATTGGCCTGACCACGAGAGCCCCATGGGCTGCCAGGGGCCTGGTAAAGATGTCAGGATCGTCAGTGAAGCCACCGAGTATATACCTCCAGTAGTTCCTAATTCCTACACCCTGCTGGTCATTCTACCAACCACCAGGAGACGGTATTCTGTATTAGTCTTCAATGATGCCTTCTTTTGTATGCCATTAGTCCCAGAGTCACAAGAAATTTTGGCTTGTAAGTGGCAGGACTCAACATACAACTAAAACAATACATCCAGGCCGTCTTGCCCCAAGTGTTCAAAAATTCCCACACCATCTTTGGGGAAAGCTTAGCTAAAGACGTAAAAGTTCTACCTCTGGAAAAGGAAACACTCCTTCAATATGCTGACGACATTCTGATCACCAGCCCTACTAAGGAGGCCTCTGAACTACCAAGCCAATAAAGGATAGAAGTTGTCCAAGAAAAAGCTCAAATATCACAGACTACGGTGACCTGCCTGGGCTTCATTCCCACAGAAGGTCGGAGAAGCTCATCCCAGGAAAGGGAAGAAACAATTTACAGCCTTACCCCTTTCTAAAACTAGAAGACAGCTTAGGGGTTCCTGGGGAGGCCAGAGTTTGCTGCTTCTGGATCCCTAACTACAGTCTACTAGCTGGGCCTCTATATGAAACACTGAAAGGAAAAGATGATGATCCTTTTGAATAGAATCCAGAAGTGGCCTTTCAAGAATGGAAAGAGCAGTCAATTCAGACCCTTGCCCTGGAACTCCCTAATTTAGCTAAACCCTTTGACCTTTACATTCCTGGTGAAAGGTGAATTGCCATTGGAGTATTAGTGCAAAACCTGGGACCACTTGAAATGGAACAATGCAAGAATGCCATCCAGGTAGGATAAACTATAGTCACCAAGGGGCTTGGCCCACTGCAACATCTGGCCAACATACTGGCGGTATCTAAAAACCTGGAAATCAGCAGCTCAAAAGGCCACCTCCCTCCTAAGGGAAAAGGACCCCACGTGGTGTTCCTAACCCCCAACCATGCCCTGAAGTTGCAGGGTTTGCTCCGTGGGCACACTGACCTCCAGTGAGGAAGCCCTCCTACTCCAACATCCAGAGAGATATCCGGGGGCAACGGGGCACCATGACGACACATGTGACCATCACTTGACCTGGAGTTTCTCTCATAAAACAACAAGAGTGTGTCACAAAAGAGTAGACTACTGCTTGCAGGACTTACTGCACCCAGAGGGGAGGTAATAATCTTGGCAGGGGAACCGTATATCACGCTGTCACCATAGAAAAGCCTACAGACACCGTGATGATGGTGACCAGTAAGACCGGCTGGACTCCTGTTTACTTCAAAAGGCTGTTGACTCAGTGGCCATCATGGTCCTTCATCACAACTGACCCTGGACTGTCCGGGAGTTGAGCAGGCAGGGTCCTGACACCTGGTGCTGTTTTTACGTTAATTCAGAGGCCTAATTGAAGAAAGTGCAGACTACTAGTCAGAGCATCTAGGCTGGCAGAAACGGTCAGCCTAAAGTTTCTGAACAAATGTGTGGCGGGGTGAAAGTGGACCTCACAGCGTCACTGCGCATTTCCTTCCCGGACCCTTAAAGGTCATTAGAATCTATAACACTTCCAATGCTCATGCTCAGGCAGATGAACAGGGAGGCTGGAGGCCTGGGGACAATCAACGTCACCTAGAGGCTGCTGGGGAGAAGTTCTGACCCTCGCCCACGGGTATAAGGGCTCCTAACTCAGCACTCAGCAGTTACAGAAGAAGGGTCTGCACCCTCAGCACTCCAAGAATGAGGAAGAGGACAAAAGGCAGAAGAGGGGTTTGTCCCAGGCAAAGCCCATTAAAATCCCTGGGAGATAAAAATAGAATCTGGGCAATAAAATAAAGTCTAACCTTTTTTATCCTTTGTGCTTTGTCTAATTTCATGTGCTCCTAGGGTCCCGCATACAGAGGTTCCACACCCGGCACTTCAGACCAGATTTCCTAGTACAGAATGGCTGGGTCGACACATCAGGTCCTGGGGCCCAGTGCAGACTCCGCGATATAGAGCCTGAGCTGCAGCCAACAGGGCCCTCGAGAGCTCTGCCCCCTCCCTCCCACTGAATCTGACAGGATCTCTACACAGCAGCCCAGCCCACAGCCCACGGGGTAGCACATGCTCTCACCTCTCCATTCTCTGATCAAAATATAAAATTTCCTTTGCTTCTGAACCAAACTCAGTCTCGATCTTTTGGCTCCAATGACACTGGGCATGGGGACACTTGTTGGGGTCCACTCTGGAGGATCAGTAACAGAAATTGAGAACGTTGTAACTTCAATGAACAGATGTGTGAGCCAAACTATAATTAACATAGAACAGTGTATAAGGCTCGGGTAAAATAAGATGTTTCTAACACTTCCATTTGATATTTCCATCACTTTATTATAAGCAAGTTCAGTGAAAAGGTTTGTCTTATTTGTCAGGTCAATATTAGAGAAGCGAAGTGATTTCTTTCCAAGGATGTACATCTAATAATCTTGGTTAAAGCTTCAATCTTGTTTTAAATGCTTTTCCATTGAAAATGATACCTCTCATTCAGCTCCCCCATTTCTGAGAAGTATAAAATCTTATAATTTATTATTACCAAAGTGGAAAGGTGGGAGGAGGGATAAATTAACAGTTTGGGATTAACACATACACACTGCTATGTATAAAATAGATCGTCAACAAGGAACTACTCTATAGCACAGGGAACTACACTCAATATTTTGCAATAACCTATAAGGGGAAATAATCTGAAAAAGAATAGATATTTTTATTGACATCATCTATCAATGACAGTTAAAATGGAACCTAAGGGAAGCCGGTGGTCAGTGCTTCTGACCCTGAAGACTTCAATCATCTAAAGTTTGGACTCTGCCTACTTCCCAAGGCCCTTAATGAACATATGTGTAGCCGTAGCTTAAAAAATTCCCCAGTTTGGGTAGCGGAGAGACACTGATTTTGAAAAAGCCCTGGTGTTCTCCTCACATGAACGGGACACTTCCTACAGCTAAAACATGCCTGTCACACCCAGAGGATGGTATATCGTCTGATCGGGAAGAGTTTGGAAAAGGCATCTCATCTCCTCATCTCCTGGTGCTCGGGTTCACCACTCCGGCGTCTTTACTAACAGTCTCCCCACTTGGAGATGTCAGCACTGTCAACATCCTGTTGCACACAGTTTGGAATTTGTCCAAGGATGAAGCAGAAGGAGGAGGAACAATGAGAGACAAGTCCTAGGTGTTCGGACAGACATATGTCACTCTAATTTCCAATCAGGAAGACGAATTGACCAAAGGCTAGGGTTGCCCATGGAAACAGAATAGGGCTTGAGGAAATCCCGCTGCTTTGTGGCCAGTTCCCATAAACACAAGTTGAAAAATGGAACTCAGGGACACTAAAATTCACGAAACTGCAGAGTTGAAAATATCTATCACTGAAAAATGTCTTGAGGAAAGTCAGAGAAAAGGACTTGTAAGCAACGGAGAATGGCAGGAAAGGGATTGGATGAGGTAGAAAGGACTCGCCATTAAGCACAAGAAAAGGGGCTGAACATTGCCAACATTGCAGTTGGCCAAAAAGGGTGTATGCGTCTTTTTCTGTATATATTCAAGAAAAGGGCATACACTTTTTTAGCCAACCAAACAGGTGGGCACTGGAAATCAATACTACAAAACATATCACTTCGCATCAGTCAGAAGAGCCTTCCTCATAAAGTGTAAACACCAGAAATGCAGGACAGGGCAAGGAGAAAAGGGAGCCCTGTGAGGCTTATAGTGGAAATGTATATTGCCAACGGTCACTCTGGAAAAGTGTATTGTGATTACTAAAGCATCTAAAAAATGAGCTACAGAGCACAGGGCACTTGCACTCATGGACGTATATCTTGGGAAAAAGAAAAATCGAGAGGACACAGGCACCCCAATGTTTACCGCCTCTCTGTTTAATATATCCTCGATTAGGATATAATTTATATGTCTCTGGAGGGAAAAAATGGACAGAGGTGTGGCACTTATGTAGAGTGGAATATTACTCAGCCTGAAAATCAATGAAACATGGCCAGTTGTAACAACCCCAGAGGAGTTACGTATGATCATTTGAAGTCACATAATTCAAAAAGACAAAGACATACGATATTACTAATACATGGAATGTAAACGTGGCTACAAATGAACTGAATTACAAAAGAGAACGGGGTCTCAAATTTAGAAAACCAACTTATGCTTGCTTAAGGATCAAGGAGAGTTGGGGTGCTGCATAAAACCAGAGATTGAAATTAGCACAGATACCGTTCCATAAGCCAAATATGTAATAGAAAAAACCTACTTCCTGGTCAACGAAATGGACTCAACACCCCATATTCAGTGCCTAGGAATATACAGGATGAGTAAGAGTCTTAATACCTATGGATTTATATGTCTCCATAAGAGAATCAAGCGTGTGTACAGTGACAAAAACGCAGCAGTGAAAATCAGCTAAATCCCATTATCAAAATAAATTTCAAAAACAAAAAAAATGACAGTGAAATAGAGAGCAATTCTTAAATAATTCATTCAGGGCTTGCGATGCAACCTGGATTTACCTCATCTACACCCAGAGCTGAGTGAGACATAAGGTTGGAGACTTCGGGCTGACAGCATGGATGAGGTTCGATGAGCAAATGCAGACCGTTTGTAGTCATACTGCATAGTACCCATTCCATGGGTCCCAACTCTCCAGGTTTAAGAGATTCTTCCTTCAGCTAAAACATGCATGGGAAACCCACAGTATGGTGCACCGTGTGACCGGAAGACGTTTTCAAATGAATCTCAGTTTTCGTCCCCTTTTACTCGGGTTCACCATTCCAGACCCTTTACGAACACTCTCCCCACTTGGAGAGTCAGTGCCTTTAACCTCCTGTTTGGCACAGTTTGCAATTTCTGCGCAAGATGTACAGGAATAGGGAGAACCAATGAGAGACTAGCTGTAGGTGTCTGCAGGGGCAAATTTAACGCTCATTTCCCACCAGGAAGAGGAATTAACCAAAGGCTCAGCATGCCGTTCCGGAATCAGATTAGGGCCTGAAGCAATCCTCCGGGTTTGTGGCCAGCTCACAAGAAAGCGAGTTGAAGAAAGGAGCTCAGGGACACTATAATTCACAAACCTGCAGACTTATAATTGACAGCTATCGTCCAAAAATATATTGAAGTTAGGCTGCGAAGATACTTGAAAGCGGGGCAGAATTGCAGGAAAACGATTTCAGGGGGTAGACTGGAATTGCATTTAAAGCATAGGAAAAGAGGCAGGACGTCGACAATGATGCTCTTGGGCAAAAAGAGCGTGTGCGTTTTTTCCTGAATATATTCAGGAAAAAACGCATACGCCCTTTTTGGCCAACCAAGCAAGCATGTTAAAGTAATCTGCACTACAATGAAGTCTCATCTCCCCCATGGTCAAAAGGGCCATCTGAAAAAAGTGTAAAATCCAGAAAGGCAGCACAGGCCATGGAGAACAGGAAGCCTTCTTATGCTGATGGGCGGGATGTAAATTGCCAACAGCCACTCTGGAGAAGTGTATGGTGTTTCCTCAAACACCTAAAAAAAAAAGCAACGGAGCCTACGGCACTTCCACTTATGGTCCTATAGTTTAGGGAAATTAAAATAAAAAAGACGCAGCCACCCCAAATTTTCGAATGGCTCTGTTTACAATATACTCATCTATGGTACAAGTTAAATATCCCAGAAAGCGGAAAATGGATAAAGAAGTTGTGCTACGAACGTACAATGGAATATCACACAGCAGTGAAATCTATGTCTTCAGGCCCGTCGCGGCATAATGAGTGGATTCAGGTACGATGATTCTAAGTGAAATAAGTCACACAGAAAATGAAACATCATAAGATATCACTAATACACGGAATGTAAACTTGGCTACACATGAACTGAATTACAAAACAGAACAGGGTCTCAAATTTAGAAAACCAACTTATGCTTGCTTAAGGGGAAAGGTGAGTTGGGGTGGTGCATCAAACCAGAGATAGAAATTAGCACAGATACCTTTCCATAAGCCAAATATGTCATAGTCAAAACCTACACCTTGCTCAACGAAATGGACTAAACACCCCATATTCAACGCCTAGGAATACACCTGACTAGTAAGAATCTTCAAACCCATGGATTTATATGTCTGCATAAGAGAATCAAGCGTGTGTACAACTGCATGAATGCAGCAGAGAAAATCCGATAAATCCCATTATCAAAATGAATTACAAAAACAAAACACAATGACACTGAAATAGAGAGCAATTCTTAAATAATTCATTCAGGGCTTGTAATGCACCCTGGATTTACCACATCTACACCCAGATCTGAGTGAGACATAAGGTTGGACACTTCGTGCTGATAGCATTGGTGAGGTTCGATGAGCAAACACAGACCCTTTGAAGTCATACTGCATGGTACCCATTCCATGGGTCCCAACTTTCCAGGTTTACAGGATTCTTCCTTCACCTAAATCATGCACCTGAATCGCAGAGTATGGTCCACCATGTGACTGGGAAGCGATTTTAAATGCCTCTCAGGTTTCGTCCCTTGGTACTCAGGTTCACCATTCCAGACGCTTTACTAACTCTCTCCCCACTTGGAGAGTCAGTGCCTTTAACCTCCTGTTGGGCACAGTTTGCAATATCTGCGCAAGATGAACAGGAATAGGGAGAACCAATGAGAGATTGGTGTAGGTGTCTGCAGGGGCAAATTTAACGCTCATTTCCCACCAGGAAGAGGAATTAACCAAAGGCTCAGCATGCCGTGCCGGAACCAGATTAGGGCCTGAAGCAATCCTGCGGGTTTGCGGCTGGCTCATAAGAAAGCGATTTGAAGAAAGGAGCTCAGGGGCACTGTAATTCACAAGCCTGCAGAGTTATAAATAACAGCTATCGTCCAAAAATATATTGAAGGAAGGCTGCGAAGAGGACTTGAAAGCGGGGCAGAATTGCAGGAAAACGATTTCAGGGGATAGACTGGAATTCCATTTAAAGCATAGGAAAAGAGGCAGAACGTCGACAATGATGCACTTGGCCAAAAAGTGCATATGCGTTTTTTCCTGAATATATTCAGGAAAAAACGCATACTCCCTTTTTGGCCAACCAAGCAAGCATGTTAAAGATATCTGCACTACAATGAAGTATCACTGCCCCCCGGTCAAAAGGGCCATCTGAAAATAGTGTAAATCCAGAAATGCAGCACAGGCCATGGAGAACAGGGAGCCTTGTTATGCTGATGGGTGGGATGTAAATTGCCAACAGCCACTCTGGAGAAGTGTATGGTGTTTCCTGAAACACCTAAAAAACAAAGCAACGGAGCCTACGGCACTTCCACTTATGGTCCTAGAGCTTAGGGAAATTAAAATCAAAAACACACACATCCACCCCAAAGTTTCAGACGGCTCTGTTTACAAGAACCTCGTCTACGGTACAAGTTAAATATCCCAGAAAGCGAAAAATGGATAAAGAAGTTGTGGTACGTACGTACAATGGAATATCAGTCACCAATGAAATCTATGTCATCTGGCCCATCGTGGCATAATGAGTGGATTCAGGTAAGATGATTCTAAGTGAAATACGTCACACAGAAAATGAAACATCATAAGATATCACTAATACACCGAATGTAATCTTGGCTACACATGAACTGAATTACAAAACAGAACAGGGTCTCAAATTTAGAAAACCAACTTATGTTTGCATAAGGGGAAAGGTGAGTTGGGGTGCTGCATAAAACCAGAGTTAGAAATTAGCACAGATACCATTCCATAAGTCAAATACATAATAGTCAAGACCTACCCCTTGCTCAACGAAATGGGCTAAACACACTATATTCAACGCCTAGGAATACAGCTGACTAGTAAGGATCTTCAAACCCATGGATTTATATGTCTCCATAAGTGAATCAAGCGTGTGTACAGATGCATGAAGGCCGCAGAGAAAATCCGATATATCCTATTATCAAAATGAATTACAAAAACAAAACACAATGACAGTGAAATAGAGAGCAATTCTTAAATAATTCATTCAGGGCTTGTGATGCAACCTGGATTTACCTCATCTACACCCAGAGCTGAGTGAGATATAAGGTTGGACACTTCGTGCTGATACCATTGGTGAGGTTCGATGAGAAAATGCAAACCTTTTGAAGTCATAATTCATGGTACACATTCCATGGGTCCCAACTCTCCAGGTTGAAGCGATTCTTCCTTCAGCTAAAGCATGCATGGGAAACCCACAGTATGGTGCACCGTGTAACCGGCAAACCTTTTCAAATGCATCTCAGATTTTGTCCCCTTTTACTCGGGTTCACAATTACAGACACTTTCTAACACTCTCCCCACTTGGAGAGTCAGTGCCTTTAACCTCCTGTTTCGCACAGTTTGCAATTTCTGCGCAAGATGAACAGGAATAGGGAGAACCAATGAGAGACTAGCTGTAGGTGTCTGCAGGGGCAAATTTAATGCTCATTTCCCACCAGGAAGAGGAATTAACCAAAGGCTCAGCATGCCGTGCCGGAACCAGATTAGGGCCTGAAGCAATCCTACGGGTTTGCAGCCAGCTCAGAAGAAAGCGATTTGAAGAAAGGAGCTCAGGGGCACTGTAATTCACAAACCTTCAGAGTTATAAATGACAGCTATCGTCCAAAAATATATTGAAGGAAGGCTGCGAAGAGGACTTGAAAGCGGGGCAGAATTGCAGGAAAACGATTTCAGGGGGTAGACTGGAATTGCATTTAAAGCATAGGAAAAGAGGCAGAACGTCGACAATGATGCACTTGGCCAAAAAGGGCGTATGCGTTTTTTCCTGAATATATTCAGGAAAAAACGCATACGCCCTTTTTGGCCAACCAAGCAAGCATGTTAAAGAAATCTGCACTACAATGAAGTCTCACTGCCCCCCGGTCAAAAGGGCCATCTGAAAAAAGTGTAAAATCCAGAAATGCAGCACAGGCCATGGAGAACAGGGAGCCTTGTTATGCTGATGGGTGGGATGTAAATTGCCAACAGCCACTCTGGAGAAGTGTATGGTGTTTCCTGAAACACATAAAAAACAAAGCAACGGAGCCTACGGCACTTCCACTTATGGTCCTATAGCTTAGGGAAATTAAAATCAAAAACACACAGCCACCCCAAAGTTTCAGACGGCTCTGTTTACAAGAACCTCGTCTACGGTACAAGTTAAATATCCCAGAAAGCGAAAAATGGATAAAGAAGTTGTGGTACGTACGTACAATGGAATATCAGTCACCAATGAAATCTATGTCATCTAGCCCGTCGTGGCATAATGAGTGGATTCAGGTACGATGATTCTAAGTGAAATACGTCACACAGAAAATGAAACATCATGAGATATCACTAATACACGGAATGTAATCTTGGCTACACATGAACTGAATTACAAAACAGAACAGGGTCTCAAATTTAGAAAACCAATTTATGTTTGCTTAAGGGGAAAGGTGAGTTGGGGTGCTGCATAAAACCAGAGATAGAAATTAGCACAGATACCATTCCATAAGTCTAATATGTAATAGTCAAGACCAACCCCTTGCTCAACGAGATGGACTAAACACCCTATATTCAACGCCTAGGAATACACCTGACTAGTAAGAATCTTCAAACCCATGGATTTATATGTCTCCATAAGAGAATCAAGCGTGTGTACAGCTGCATGTATTCAGCAGAATAAATCCGATAAATCCCCTTATCAAAATGAATTACAAAAACAAAACACAATGAGAGTGAAATAGAGAGCAATTCTTAAATAATTCATTCAGGGCTTGTGATGCAACCTGGATTTACCTCATCTACACCCAGAGCTGAGTGAGACATAACGTTGGACACTTCGGGCTGATAGCATTGGTGAGGTTCGATGAGCAAATAGAGACGCTTTGAAGTCATACTGCATGGGACCCATTCCATGGGTCCCAACTCTCCAGGTTTAAGGGATTCTTCCTTCAGCTAAAACATGCATGGGAAACCCACAGTATGGTGCACCGTGTGACCGGGAAACGTTTTCAAATGCATCTCAGTTCTCGTACCCTTTTACTCGGGTTCACAATTCCAGAGCCTTTACTAACACTCTCCCCACTTGGAGAGTCAGTGCCTTTAACCTGCTGTTTGGCACAGTTTGCAATTTCTGCGCAAGATGAACAGGAATAGGGAGAACCAATAAGAGACTAGCTGTAGGTGTCTGCACGGGCAAATTTAACGCTCATTTCCCACCAGGAAGAGGAATTAACCAAACGCTCAGCATGCCATGCCGGAACCAGATTAGGGCCTGAAGCAATCCTGCGGGTTTGCGGCCAGCTCACAAGAAAGCGATTTGAAGAAAGGAGCTCAGGGGCACTGTAATTCACAAACCTGCAGAGTTATAAATGACAGCTATCGTCCAAAAATATATTGAAGGAAGGCTGCGAAGAGGACTTGAAAGCGGGGCAGAATTGCAGGAAAACGATTTCAGGGGGTAGACTGGAATTGCATTTAAAGCATAGGAAAAGAGGCAGAACGTCGACAATGATGCACTTGGCAAAAAAGGGCGTATGCGTTTTTTCCTGAATATATTCAGGAAAAAACGAATACGCCCTTTTTGGCCAACCAAGCAAGCATATTAAAGATATCTGCACTACAATGAAGTCTCACTGCCCCGTGGTCAAAAGAGCCATCTGAAAAAAGTGTAAAATCCAGAAAGGCAGCACAGGCCATGCAGAGTAGGGAGCCTTGTTATGCTGATGGGTGGGATGTAAATTGCCAACAGCCACTCTGGAGAAATGTGTGGTGTTTCCTGAAACACCTAAAAAACAAAGCAACGGAGCCTATAGCATTTCCACTTATGGTCCTATGGCTTAGGGAAATTAAACTCAAAAACACACAGCCACCCCAAAGTTTCAGACGGCTCTGTTTACAAGAACCTCGTCTACGGTACAAGTTAAATATCCCAGAAAGCGAAAAATGGATAAAGAAGTTGTGGTACGTACGTACAATGGAATATCACTCACCAATGTAATCTATGTCATCTGGCCCGTCGTGGCATAATGAGTGGATTCAGGTACGATGATTCTAAGAGAAATAAGTCACACAGAAAATGAAACATCATAAGATATCTCTAATACACCGAATGTAATCTTGGCTACACATGAACTGAATTACAAAACAGAACAGGGTCTCAAATTTAGAAAACCAACTTATGTTTGCTTAAGGGGAAAGGTGAGTTGGGCTGCTGCATAAAACCAGAGATAGAAATTAGCACAGATACCATTCCATACGTCAAATATGTAATAGTCAAGAACTACACCTTGCTCAACGAAATGGGCTAAACACCCTATATTCAACGCCTAGGAATACACCTGACTAGTAAGAATCTTCAAACCCATGGATTTATATGTCTCCATAAGAGAATCAAGCGTGTGTACAGCTGCATGAAGGCAGCAGAGAAAATCCGATAAATCCCATTATCAAAATGAATTAAAAAAACAAAACACAATGACAGTGAAATAGAGAGCAATTCTTAAATAATTCATTCAGGGCTTGTGATGCAACCTGGATTTACCTCATCTACACCCAGAACTGAGTGAGACATAAAGTTGGACACTTCGGGCTGATAGCATTGGTGAGGTTCGATGAGAAAATGCAGACCATTTGAAGTCATACTACATGGTACCCATTCCATGGGTCCCAACTCTCCAGGTTTAAGCCATTCTTACTTCAGCTAAAGCATGCATGGGAAACCCACAGTATGGTGCACCGTGTGACCGGGAAACATTTTCAAATGCATCTCAGTTTTTGTCCCCTTTTACTCGGGTTCACAATTCCAGACCCTTTACTAAAACTCTCCCCACTTGGAGAGTCAGTGCCTTTAACCTGCTGTTTGGCACAGTTTGCAATTTCTGCGCAAGATGAACAGGAATAGGGAGAACCAATGAGAGACTAGCTGTAGGTGTCTGCAGGGGCAAATTTAACGCTCATTTCCAACCAGGAAGAGGAATTAACCAAACGCTCAGCATGCCGTGCCGGAACCAGATTAGGGCCTGAAGCAATCATGCGGGTTTGCGGCCAGCTCAGAAGAAAGCGATTTGAAGAAAGGAGCTCAGGGGCACTGTAATTCACAAACCTGCAGAGTTATAAATGACAGCTATCGTCCAAAAATATATTGAAGGAAGGCTGCGAAGAGGACTTGAAAGCGGGGCAGAATTGCAGGAAAACGATTTCAGGGGGTAGACTGGAATTGCATTTAAAGCATAGGAAAAGAGGCAGAACGTCGACAATGATGCACTTGGCCAAAAAGGGCGTATGCGTTTTTTCCTGAATATATTCAGGAAAAAACGCATACTCCCTTTTTGGCCAACCAAGCAAGCATGTTAAAGAAATCTGCACTACAATGAAGTCTCACTGCCCCCCGGTCAAAAGGGCCATCTGAAAAAAGTGTAAAATCCAGAAAGGCAGCACAGGCCATGGAGAACAGGGAGCCTGGTTATGCTGATTTGTGGGATGTAAATTGCCAACAGCCACTCTGGAGAAGTGTATGGTGTTTCCTGAAACACCTAAAAAACAAAGCAACGGAGCCTACGGCACTTCCACTTATGGTCCTAGAGCTTAGGGAAATTAAAATCAAAAACACACACATCCACCCCAAAGTATCAGACGGCTCTGTTTACAAGAACCTCGTCTACGGTACAAGTTAAATATCCCAGAAAGCGAAAAATGGATAAAGAACTTGTGGTACGTACGTATAATGGAATATCACTCACCAATGAAATCCATGTCATCAGGCCCGTCGTGGCATAATGAGTGGATTCAGGTACGATGATTCTCAGTGAAATAACTCACACAGAAAATGAAACAACATAAGATATCACTAATACACGGAATGTAATCTTGGCTACACATGAACTGAATTACAAAACAGAACAGGGACTCATATTTAGAAAACCAACTTATGTTTGCTTAAGGGGAAAGGTGAGTTGGGGTGCTGCATAAAACCAGAGTTAGAAATTAGCACAGATACCATTCCATAAGTCAAATACGTAATAGTCAAGACCTACCCCTTGCTCAACGAAATGGGCTAAACACACTATATTCAACGCCTAGGAATACACCTGACTAGTAAGGATCTTCAAACCCATGGATTTATATGTCTCCATAAGAGAATCAAGCGTGTGTACAGCTGCATGAAGGCAGCAGAGAAAATCCGATAAATCCGATTATAAAAATGAATTACAAAAACAAAACACAATGACAGTGAAATAGAGAGCAATTCTTAAAGAATTCATTCAGGGCTTGTGATGCAACCTGGATTTACCTCATCTACACCCAAAGCTGAATGACACATAAGGTTGGACACTCCGGGCTGATAGCATTGGTGAGGTTCGATGAGAAAATGCAGACCCTTTGAATTCATACTGCATGGGACCCATTCCATGGGTCCCAACTCTCCAGTTTTAAGGGATTCTTCCTTCAGCTAAAACATGCATGGGAAATCCACAGTATGGTGCGCCCTGTGACTGGGAAACGTTTTCAAATGCATCTCAGTTTCCATCCCCTTTTACTCGGGTTCACAATTCCAGACACTTTACTAAAACTCTCCCCACTTGGGTAGTCAGTGCCTTTAACCTGCTGTTTCGCACAGTTTGCAATTTCTGGGCAAGATGAACAGGAATAAGGAGAACCAATGAGAGACTAGCTGTAGGTGTCTGCACGGGCAAATTTAACGATCATTTCCCACCAGGAAGAGGAATTAACCAAACGCTCACCATGCCGTGCCAGAAACAGATTAGGGCCTGAAGCAATCCTGCGGGTTTGCGGCCAGCTCTCAAGAAAGCGATTTGAAGAAAGGAGCTCAGGGGCACTGTAATTCACAAACCTGCAGAGTTATAAATGACAGCTATCGTCCAATAATATATTGAAGGAAGGCTGCGAAGAGGACTTGAAAGCGGGGCAGAATTGCAGGAAAACGATTTCAGGGGGTAGACTGGAATTGCATTTAAAGCATAGGAAAAGAGGCAGAACGTCGACAATGATGCACTTGGCCAAAAAGGGCATATGCGTTTTTTCCTGAATATATTCAGGAAAAAACTCATACGCGCTTTTTGGACAACCAAGCAAGCATGTTAAAGAAATCTGTACTACAATGAAGTCTCACGGCCCCCCGGTCAAAAGGGCCATCTGAAAAAAGTGTAAAATCCAGAAAGGCAGCACAGGCCATGGAGAACAGGGAACCTTGTTATGCTGATGGTTGGGATGTAAATTGCAAACAGCCACTCTGGAGAAGTGTATGGTGTTTCCTGAAACACCTAAAAAACAAAGCAACGGAGCCTACGGCACTTCCACTTTTGGTCCTATAGATTAGGGAAATTAAAATCAAAAACACACAGCCACCCCAAAATTTCAGACGGCTCTCTTCACAAGAACCTCGTCTACGGTACAAGTTAAATATCCCAGAAAGCGAAAAATGGATAAAGAAGTTGTGGTACATACGTACAAAGCAATATCATTCACCAATGAAATCTATGTCATCAGGCCCGTCGTGGCATAATGAGTGGATTCAGGTATGATGATTCTAAGGGAAATAAGTCACACAGAAAATGAAACATCATGAGATATCACTAATACACGGAATGTAATCTTGGCTACACATGAACTGAATTACAAAACAGAACAGGGTCTCAAATTTAGAAAACCAATTTATGTTTGCTTAAGGGGAAAGGTGAGTTGGGGTGCTGCATAAAACCAGAGATAGAAATTAGCACAGATACCATTCCATAAGTCAAATATGTAATAGTCAAGACCAACCCCTTGCTCAACGAGATGGACTAAACACCCTATATTCAACGCCTAGGAATACACCTGACTAGTAAGAATCTTCAAACCCATGGATTTATATGTCTCCATAAGAGAATCAAGCGTGTGTACAGCTGCATGAAGGTAGCAGAGAAAATCCGATAAATCCTATTATCAAAATGAATTACAAAAACAAAACACAATGACAGTGAAATAGAGAGCAATTCTTAAATAATTCATTCAGGGCTTGTGATGCAACCTGGATTTACCTCATCTACACCCAGAGCTGAGTGAGACATAACGTTGGACACTTCGGGCTGATAGCATTGGTGAGGTTTGAAGAGCAAATGCAGACCATTTGAAGTCATACTGCATGGTACCCATTCCATGGGTCCCAACTCTCCAGGTTTAAGCGATTCTTCCTTCATCTAAAACATGCATGGGAAACCCACAGTATGGTGCACCGTGTGACCGGGAAACGTTTTCAAATGCATCTCAGTTTTCGTCCCCTTTTACTCGGGTTCACAGTTCCAGACCCTTTACTAACACTCTCCCCACTTGGAGAGTCAGTGCCTTTAACCTGCTGTTTGGCACAGTTTGCAATTTCTGCGCAAGATGAACAGGAATAGGGAGAACCAATGAGAGACTAGCTGTACGTGTCTGCACAGGCAAATTTAATGCTCATTTCCATCCAGGAAGAGGAATTAACCAAACGCTCAGCATGCCGTGCCGGAACCAGATTAGGGCCTGAAGCAATCCTGCGGGTTTGCGGCCAGCTCAAAAGAAAGCGATTTGAAGAAAGGAACTCAGGGGCACTGTAATTCACAAACCTGCAGAGTTATAAATGACAGCTATCGTCCAAAAATATATTGAAAGAAGGCTGGGAAGAGGACTTGAAAGCGGGGCAAAATTGCAGGAAAACGATTTCAGGGGGTAGACTGGAATTGCATTTAAAGCATAGGAAAAGAGGCAGAACGTCGATAATGTTGCACTTGGCCAAAAAGGGCGTATGCGTTTTTTCCTGAATATATTCAGGAAAAAACGCATACGCCCTTTTTGGCCAACCAAGCAAGCATGTTAAAGAAATCTGCACTACAATGAAGTCTCACTGCCCCCCTGTCAAAAGGGCCATCTGAAAAAAGTGTAAAATCCAGAAAGGCAGCACAGGCCATGGAGAACAGGGAGCCTTGTTATGCTCATGTGTGGGATGTAAATTGCCAAGAGCCACTCTGGAGAAGTGTATTGTGTTTCCTGAAACACCTAAAAAACAAAGCAACGGAGCCTACGGCACTTCTACTTATGGTCCTATAGCTTAGGGAAATGAAAATCAAAAACACACAGCCACCCCAAAGTTTCAGATGGCGCTGTTTACAAGAACCTCGTCTACGGTACAAGTTAAATATCCCAGAAAGCGAAAAATGGATAAAGAAGTTGTGGTACGTACGTACAATGGAATATCACTCACCAATGAAATCTATGTCATCTGGCCCGTCGTGGCATAATGAGTGGATTCAGGTACGATGATTCTAAGAGAAATAAGTCACACAGAAAATGAAACATCATAAGTTATCTCTAATACACCGAATGTATTCTTGGCTACACATGAACTGAATTACAAAACAGAACAGGGTCTCAAATTTAGAAAACCAACTTATGTTTGCTTAAGGGGAAAGGTGAGTTGGGGTGCTGCATAAAACCAGAGATAGAAATTAGCACAGATACCATTCCATACGTCAAATATGTAATAGTCAAGACCTACCCCTTGCTCAATGAAATGGGCTAAACACCCTATATTCAACGCCTAGGAATACACCTGACTAGTAAGAATCTTCAAACCCATGGATTTATATGTCTCCATAAGAGAATCAAGCATGTGTACAGCTGCATGAAGGCAGCAGAGAAAATCCGATAAATCCCATTATCAAAATGAATTACAAAAACAAAACACAATGACAGTGAAATAGAGAGCAATTCTTAAATAATTCATTCAGGTCTTGTGATGCAACCTGGATTTACCTCATCTACACCCAGAGCTGAGTGAGACATAAGGTTGGATACTTCGGGCTGATAGCGTTGGTGAGGTTCGATGAGGAAATGCAGACCATTTGAAGTCATACTGCATGGTACCCATTCCATGGGTCCTTACTCTCCAGGTTTAAGCGATTCTTCCTTCAGATAAAACATGCATGAGAAACGCAGAGTATATTCCACCATATGATTGCGAAACGTTTTGAAATGCATCTGTTTTTGTGCCCTGGTACTCGGGTTCACCATTCCAGACGCTTTACTAACACTCTCCCCACTTGGAGAGTCAATGCCTTTAACATCCTGTTCAGCACAGTTTGCAATTTCTGAGCAAGATGAACAGGAATAGGGAGAACCAATGAGAGACTAGCTGTAGGTGCCTGCACGGGCAAGTGTAACGACCATTTCCCACCAGGAAGAGGAATTAACCAAAGGGTCAGCGTGCCCTGCCAGAAACAGATTAGCGCCTGAAGCATTCCTGCGGTTTTCGGCCAGCTCACAAGAAAGCGAGTTGAAAAAAGGAGCTCAGGGGCACTCTAATTCACAAAACTGCAGAGTTATGAATGACAGCTATCGTCCAAAAATATATTGAAGTAAGTCTGCGAAGAGGACTGGAAAGGGGGGCAGCATTTGAGGAAAACTATTTCAGGGGGTAGACTGGAATTGCACTTAAAGCATAGGAAATGAGGCAGAATGTCGACAATGATGCACTTTGCCAAAAAGGGCGTATGCATTTTTTCCTGAATATATTCAGGAAAAAACGCATACACCCTTGATGGCCAACCAAGCAAGCCTGTAAAGGAAATCTGCACCAAGGGCAGAAAGCTGTTGGGGGGATGGTGGTGTGAAGAGTTGAGAGATTGGGATTGACATGTATACATTTATATGTATAAAATAGATAACCAATAAGAACCTGCTGTATAAAAAATAAGATTAAAAATTAAAAAAAATAAAATTAAAAAGTAAAACAGAAAAAATATTCTTCCCTCCACATACATGTATTTATATGAATAAATTATTTCTATGCTTATATTTGTAAATGCAAAAAAGAGGAATGAAATCTACCTTGAACCAAAAACGAAAAATAGAAAAAACAAACAGAATCCACAAGTTACACAGAGGAAAACCGTATCAGGACACTTGCTCCAGTTGTAAACAATTCTGAAGTTGGTCAGTGGTGGGGAATCATCTCCCATACAGCCAGCAGGCCCCACGCAACAAGCGTCCTCATTGCAAAGCTGGGGGACCGTGCTGAGGCATCTGTGAGTAAACGTGGTCCGAGCCCCAGGCCAGCTGCTGCTGAAATGTTCCCACCCTTCCCAGATAAAACACCTGAATATGTTCAAGGACTTGAAAGCCTAGAGGAAGGGCAATGGAGCCACACGAGTGATTGCATGCCAGCCAACTTGGTGCCTGCAGGCCAGCCAGGATGGTCCTGGCCCTGGGTGCTCTTCTGGAAGCTTTCCATTTCCCTGCCTGAGATACCCCTCCTGTCCCGGCCCCCACTGATTTCTTCCTTCCTCACGTCTGCCCAGGGAGAAATTCCAGCGCCAGGTATGGGTGACACATCCTCTTCTTTAGCAGGTGGCATCTTGACAACTGCTGCAGAAAGTCCAGCAGAGCCCCACTCACACTGGGCCACCCACAACGCCGTGACCTGTCACTCCCTCCCACCAGCCCAGCCCCGAGACTGCTGACAGGGCAGAGAAAATGGCGTCAGGCACAGCTGCAGGGGTTCTTGCTGCCTGGAGCGGTGTTTATATTGATCTCAAAACAGGCACACCTGGGGAGGGCTGGCCGGCATGGTCAGGCTGCCCAGGTCAGCCAATCATCACCCCTCAGGGTCTCACAGTTGCAGAAAATGGAACTTGCTGAATCGGCCAGGTCCAAGGAACAGGTGTGGGCTCTTGAGAGTCAGGATAGACAATGGGCTGCAGCTCTGGCTTGTATTCTAATCATTTTATCTGGCCCATGGGTGGGAGACAGCTTCAAGAAAACCCTGGCCTAATAAGAGGACCCCAGGAGTCAGGGAGAGGAGGGGTGGGTGGTGGGTGGTGGGTGGAGACAGAGGCCTGGTGCCCCGGGTGCAGTGGAAGTCTCTGGAAGACCAGGTGGTGGCAGGCCGTACAGAGTGATGCCCAGGGTCACAGACCTGTCGGAGTTGCTATTTGTTAGTTCAAGTCCTGCTCTGAGGTGCTCTGTGTCAGATCTGAGTGACAGGTGAGCTGAGAGTGCTCTGCAATGAGGGCAATGTGCACGGTTCCTGTGTGCCCTGCCCTGCCACAGTACCTGCAAGTGTAGCTCTGTATCCTGGGAGGGAGCTGACCACGAGAGCCCCATGGGCTGCAGGGGACCTGCCCAGGGAACCCCATATCCTGGGATGGGCCTGACCATGAGAGCCCCATGGGCTGGTGTGGAGGTGGGGTACCTGCCCAGGTGAGCTCCATATCCTGAGATTGGCCTGACCACGAGAGCCCCATGGGCTGCCAGGGGCCTGGTAAAGATGTCAGGATCGTCAGTGAAGCCACCGAGTATATACCTCCAGTAGTTCCTAATTCCTACACCCTGCTGGTCATTCTACCAACCACCAGGAGACGGTATTCTGTATTAGTCTTCAATGATGCCTTCTTTTGTATGCCATTAGTCCCAGAGTCACAAGAAATTTTGGCTTGTAAGTGGCAGGACTCAACATACAACTAAAACAATACATCCAGGCCGTCTTGCCCCAAGTGTTCAAAAATTCCCACACCATCTTTGGGGAAAGCTTAGCTAAAGACGTAAAAGTTCTACCTCTGGAAAAGGAAACACTCCTTCAATATGCTGACGACATTCTGATCACCAGCCCTACTAAGGAGGCCTCTGAACTACCAAGCCAATAAAGGATAGAAGTTGTCCAAGAAAAAGCTCAAATATCACAGACTACGGTGACCTGCCTGGGCTTCATTCCCACAGAAGGTCGGAGAAGCTCATCCCAGGAAAGGGAAGAAACAATTTACAGCCTTACCCCTTTCTAAAACTAGAAGACAGCTTAGGGGTTCCTGGGGAGGCCAGAGTTTGCTGCTTCTGGATCCCTAACTACAGTCTACTAGCTGGGCCTCTATATGAAACACTGAAAGGAAAAGATGATGATCCTTTTGAATAGAATCCAGAAGTGGCCTTTCAAGAATGGAAAGAGCAGTCAATTCAGACCCTTGCCCTGGAACTCCCTAATTTAGCTAAACCCTTTGACCTTTACATTCCTGGTGAAAGGTGAATTGCCATTGGAGTATTAGTGCAAAACCTGGGACCACTTGAAATGGAACAATGCAAGAATGCCATCCAGGTAGGATAAACTATAGTCACCAAGGGGCTTGGCCCACTGCAACATCTGGCCAACATACTGGCGGTATCTAAAAACCTGGAAATCAGCAGCTCAAAAGGCCACCTCCCTCCTAAGGGAAAAGGACCCCACGTGGTGTTCCTAACCCCCAACCATGCCCTGAAGTTGCAGGGTTTGCTCCGTGGGCACACTGACCTCCAGTGAGGAAGCCCTCCTACTCCAACATCCAGAGAGATATCCGGGGGCAACGGGGCACCATGACGACACATGTGACCATCACTTGACCTGGAGTTTCTCTCATAAAACAACAAGAGTGTGTCACAAAAGAGTAGACTACTGCTTGCAGGACTTACTGCACCCAGAGGGGAGGTAATAATCTTGGCAGGGGAACCGTATATCACGCTGTCACCATAGAAAAGCCTACAGACACCGTGATGATGGTGACCAGTAAGACCGGCTGGACTCCTGTTTACTTCAAAAGGCTGTTGACTCAGTGGCCATCATGGTCCTTCATCACAACTGACCCTGGACTGTCCGGGAGTTGAGCAGGCAGGGTCCTGACACCTGGTGCTGTTTTTACGTTAATTCAGAGGCCTAATTGAAGAAAGTGCAGACTACTAGTCAGAGCATCTAGGCTGGCAGAAACGGTCAGCCTAAAGTTTCTGAACAAATGTGTGGCGGGGTGAAAGTGGACCTCACAGCGTCACTGCGCATTTCCTTCCCGGACCCTTAAAGGTCATTAGAATCTATAACACTTCCAATGCTCATGCTCAGGCAGATGAACAGGGAGGCTGGAGGCCTGGGGACAATCAACGTCACCTAGAGGCTGCTGGGGAGAAGTTCTGACCCTCGCCCACGGGTATAAGGGCTCCTAACTCAGCACTCAGCAGTTACAGAAGAAGGGTCTGCACCCTCAGCACTCCAAGAATGAGGAAGAGGACAAAAGGCAGAAGAGGGGTTTGTCCCAGGCAAAGCCCATTAAAATCCCTGGGAGATAAAAATAGAATCTGGGCAATAAAATAAAGTCTAACCTTTTTTATCCTTTGTGCTTTGTCTAATTTCATGTGCTCCTAGGGTCCCGCATACAGAGGTTCCACACCCGGCACTTCAGACCAGATTTCCTAGTACAGAATGGCTGGGTCGACACATCAGGTCCTGGGGCCCAGTGCAGACTCCGCGATATAGAGCCTGAGCTGCAGCCAACAGGGCCCTCGAGAGCTCTGCCCCCTCCCTCCCACTGAATCTGACAGGATCTCTACACAGCAGCCCAGCCCACAGCCCACGGGGTAGCACATGCTCTCACCTCTCCATTCTCTGATCAAAATATAAAATTTCCTTTGCTTCTGAACCAAACTCAGTCTCGATCTTTTGGCTCCAATGACACTGGGCATGGGGACACTTGTTGGGGTCCACTCTGGAGGATCAGTAACAGAAATTGAGAACGTTGTAACTTCAATGAACAGATGTGTGAGCCAAACTATAATTAACATAGAACAGTGTATAAGGCTCGGGTAAAATAAGATGTTTCTAACACTTCCATTTGATATTTCCATCACTTTATTATAAGCAAGTTCAGTGAAAAGGTTTGTCTTATTTGTCAGGTCAATATTAGAGAAGCGAAGTGATTTCTTTCCAAGGATGTACATCTAATAATCTTGGTTAAAGCTTCAATCTTGTTTTAAATGCTTTTCCATTGAAAATGATACCTCTCATTCAGCTCCCCCATTTCTGAGAAGTATAAAATCTTATAATTTATTATTACCAAAGTGGAAAGGTGGGAGGAGGGATAAATTAACAGTTTGGGATTAACACATACACACTGCTATGTATAAAATAGATCGTCAACAAGGAACTACTCTATAGCACAGGGAACTACACTCAATATTTTGCAATAACCTATAAGGGGAAATAATCTGAAAAAGAATAGATATTTTTATTGACATCATCTATCAATGACAGTTAAAATGGAACCTAAGGGAAGCCGGTGGTCAGTGCTTCTGACCCTGAAGACTTCAATCATCTAAAGTTTGGACTCTGCCTACTTCCCAAGGCCCTTAATGAACATATGTGTAGCCGTAGCTTAAAAAATTCCCCAGTTTGGGTAGCGGAGAGACACTGATTTTGAAAAAGCCCTGGTGTTCTCCTCACATGAACGGGACACTTCCTACAGCTAAAACATGCCTGTCACACCCAGAGGATGGTATATCATCTGATCGGGAAGAGTTTGGAAAAGGCATCTCATCTCCTCATCTCCTGGTGCTCGGGTTCACCACTCCGGCGTCTTTACTAACAGTCTCCCCACTTGGAGATGTCAGCACTGTCAACATCCTGTTGCACACAGTTTGGAATTTGTCCAAGGATGAAGCAGAAGGAGGAGGAACAATGAGAGACAAGTCCTAGGTGTTCGGACAGACATATGTCACTCTAATTTCCAATCAGGAAGACGAATTGACCAAAGGCTAGGGTTGCCCATGGAAACAGAATAGGGCTTGAGGAAATCCCGCTGCTTTGTGGCCAGTTCCCATAAACACAAGTTGAAAAATGGAACTCAGGGACACTAAAATTCACGAAACTGCAGAGTTGAAAATATCTATCACTGAAAAATGTCTTGAGGAAAGTCAGAGAAAAGGACTTGTAAGCAACGGAGAATGGCAGGAAAGGGATTGGATGAGGTAGAAAGGACTCGCCATTAAGCACAAGAAAAGGGGCTGAACATTGCCAACATTGCAGTTGGCCAAAAAGGGTGTATGCGTCTTTTTCTGTATATATTCAAGAAAAGGGCATACACTTTTTTAGCCAACCAAACAGGTGGGCACTGGAAATCAATACTACAAAACATATCACTTCGCATCAGTCAGAAGAGCCTTCCTCATAAAGTGTAAACACCAGAAATGCAGGACAGGGCAAGGAGAAAAGGGAGCCCTGTGAGGCTTATAGTGGAAATGTATATTGCCAACGGTCACTCTGGAAAAGTGTATTGTGATTACTAAAGCATCTAAAAAATGAGCTACAGAGCACAGGGCACTTGCACTCATGGACGTATATCTTGGGAAAAAGAAAAATCGAGAGGACACAGGCACCCCAATGTTTACCGCCTCTCTGTTTAATATATCCTCGATTAGGATATAATTTATATGTCTCTGGAGGGAAAAAATGGACAGAGGTGTGGCACTTATGTAGAGTGGAATATTACTCAGCCTGAAAATCAATGAAACATGGCCAGTTGTAACAACCCCAGAGGAGTTACGTATGATCATTTGAAGTCACATAATTCAAAAAGACAAAGACATACGATATTACTAATACATGGAATGTAAACGTGGCTACAAATGAACTGAATTACAAAAGAGAACGGGGTCTCAAATTTAGAAAACCAACTTATGCTTGCTTAAGGATCAAGGAGAGTTGGGGTGCTGCATAAAACCAGAGATTGAAATTAGCACAGATACCGTTCCATAAGCCAAATATGTAATAGAAAAAACCTACTTCCTGGTCAACGAAATGGACTCAACACCCCATATTCAGTGCCTAGGAATATACAGGATGAGTAAGAGTCTTAATACCTATGGATTTATATGTCTCCATAAGAGAATCAAGCGTGTGTACAGTGACAAAAACGCAGCAGTGAAAATCAGCTAAATCCCATTATCAAAATAAATTTCAAAAACAAAAAAAATGACAGTGAAATAGAGAGCAATTCTTAAATAATTCATTCAGGGCTTGCGATGCAACCTGGATTTACCTCATCTACACCCAGAGCTGAGTGAGACATAAGGTTGGAGACTTCGGGCTGACAGCATGGATGAGGTTCGATGAGCAAATGCAGACCGTTTGTAGTCATACTGCATAGTACCCATTCCATGGGTCCCAACTCTCCAGGTTTAAGGGATTCTTCCTTCAGCTAAAACATGCATGGGAAACCCACAGTATGGTGCACCGTGTGACCGGAAGACGTTTTCAAATGAATCTCAGTTTTCGTCCCCTTTTACTCGGGTTCACCATTCCAGACCCTTTACGAACACTCTCCCCACTTGGAGAGTCAGTGCCTTTAACCTCCTGTTTGGCACAGTTTGCAATTTCTGCGCAAGATGTACAGGAATAGGGAGAACCAATGAGAGACTAGCTGTAGGTGTCTGCAGGGGCAAATTTAACGCTCATTTCCCACCAGGAAGAGGAATTAACCAAAGGCTCAGCATGCCGTTCCGGAATCAGATTAGGGCCTGAAGCAATCCTCCGGGTTTGTGGCCAGCTCACAAGAAAGCGAGTTGAAGAAAGGAGCTCAGGGACACTATAATTCACAAACCTGCAGACTTATAATTGACAGCTATCGTCCAAAAATATATTGAAGTTAGGCTGCGAAGATACTTGAAAGCGGGGCAGAATTGCAGGAAAATGATTTCAGGGGGTAGACTGGAATTGCATTTAAAGCATAGGAAAAGAGGCAGGACGTCGACAATGATGCTCTTGGGCAAAAAGAGCGTGTGCGTTTTTTCCTGAATATATTCAGGAAAAAACGCATACGCCCTTTTTGGCCAACCAAGCAAGCATGTTAAAGTAATCTGCACTACAATGAAGTCTCATCTCCCCCATGGTCAAAAGGGCCATCTGAAAAAAGTGTAAAATCCAGAAAGGCAGCACAGGCCATGGAGAACAGGAAGCCTTCTTATGCTGATGGGCGGGATGTAAATTGCCAACAGCCACTCTGGAGAAGTGTATGGTGTTTCCTCAAACACCTAAAAAAAAAAGCAACGGAGCCTACGGCACTTCCACTTATGGTCCTATAGTTTAGGGAAATTAAAATAAAAAAGACGCAGCCACCCCAAATTTTCGAATGGCTCTGTTTACAATATACTCATCTATGGTACAAGTTAAATATCCCAGAAAGCGGAAAATGGATAAAGAAGTTGTGCTACGAACGTACAATGGAATATCACACAGCAGTGAAATCTATGTCTTCAGGCCCGTCGCGGCATAATGAGTGGATTCAGGTACGATGATTCTAAGTGAAATAAGTCACACAGAAAATGAAACATCATAAGATATCACTAATACACGGAATGTAAACTTGGCTACACATGAACTGAATTACAAAACAGAACAGGGTCTCAAATTTAGAAAACCAACTTATGCTTGCTTAAGGGGAAAGGTGAGTTGGGGTGGTGCATCAAACCAGAGATAGAAATTAGCACAGATACCTTTCCATAAGCCAAATATGTCATAGTCAAAACCTACACCTTGCTCAACGAAATGGACTAAACACCCCATATTCAACGCCTAGGAATACACCTGACTAGTAAGAATCTTCAAACCCATGGATTTATATGTCTGCATAAGAGAATCAAGCGTGTGTACAACTGCATGAATGCAGCAGAGAAAATCCGATAAATCCCATTATCAAAATGAATTACAAAAACAAAACACAATGACACTGAAATAGAGAGCAATTCTTAAATAATTCATTCAGGGCTTGTAATGCACCCTGGATTTACCACATCTACACCCAGATCTGAGTGAGACATAAGGTTGGACACTTCGTGCTGATAGCATTGGTGAGGTTCGATGAGCAAACACAGACCCTTTGAAGTCATACTGCATGGTACCCATTCCATGGGTCCCAACTTTCCAGGTTTACAGGATTCTTCCTTCACCTAAATCATGCACCTGAATCGCAGAGTATGGTCCACCATGTGACTGGGAAGCGATTTTAAATGCCTCTCAGGTTTCGTCCCTTGGTACTCAGGTTCACCATTCCAGACGCTTTACTAACTCTCTCCCCACTTGGAGAGTCAGTGCCTTTAACCTCCTGTTGGGCACAGTTTGCAATATCTGCGCAAGATGAACAGGAATAGGGAGAACCAATGAGAGACTAGCTGTAGTTGTCTGCACGGGCAAATTTAACGCTCATTTCCCACCAGAAAAAGGAATTTTCCAAACGCTCAGCATGCTGTGCGGAAACCAGATTAGGGCCTGAAGCAATCCTGCGGTTTTGCGGCCAGCTCACAAGAAAGCTAGTTGAAGAAAGGAGCTCAGGGACACTGTAATTAACAAACCTGCAGAGTTATAAATGGCAGGTATCAAACAAAAATATATTGAAGTAAGGCTGCGAAGAGGACTTGAAAGTGGGGCAGAATTCCAGTAATATGATTTCAGGAGGTAGACGGGAAGTGCTCTGAAAGCATAGGAGAAGAGGCAGATTCTCGACAATGATGCACTTGGTCAAAAAGTGCATATGAGTTTTTTCAGGGCCCTCATTAAAGAGGGTAGGAGGCTCCCAGCATGCTTTCGTGGCCAACAGAGGGCCCACATCGCCAAGGCGATGTGAGCCAGCCAGGCAGGAGTGACCTCACATCAGAGGGCCCACCTCACAGAAGGGTAAGGAACCCAGCCAGGATCAGACTCTCACCAGAGTGCCCACATCAGCAAGGGGCTGTGAACCAGACAGGAGTGTCATCACACCCATGGGGCCACATCATCAAAGGTTGAGGTACCCAGGAAATGTGGCCTCAAACCAGAGGACCCACATCACCATGGGTCTCAGAGCGAGGCAGGCAGGATTAACCTCACAACACATGGCCCATTGTATAAAAAAGGTGAGGAATCCAGCAGTTGGAACATCCCAGCAGGCGTCCCAGAGCACCAGGGCTATGGGATCCAGGCAGTGATGAACTCACAACAGAGGTCCCTCATCATGAAACTGTGAGGAAACCAGCCGTTGTGACCTCAGAGCACAAGGCCCACATCCCCATGGGGAAGGGAACCAAGCAGGAGTGTCATCACACCAGTGGGCACACATCAGAAAATGTGGGGAGCCCAGCAGTTAGGGCCTGACGCCAGAGGGCTCTCATCACTGAGGAGAGGAGGCTCACAGCAGGCTCCAACTGCTACCAGAGGGCCGCCATCGCCAATGCGGGATGTGCCAGCCAGGCAGGAGTGACCTCAGAGCAGAGGGCCCACCACACAAAAGTGTGAGGAACCCAAAGAGGATCAGACTCTCACCACAGGGCCCACATCACCAAGGGAATGGGAACCAGGCTGGAGTGTCCTCACACCAGTGGGGCCTCATCACCGAAATGTGAGTGACCCAGCACACGTGGCTTCAAACCAGAGGACACATATCACCAAGGGGCTGGGAGTGAGGCAGGCAGGAGGAGCCTCAAAACATAGGGACCATAGAATAAAAATGGTGAGGTATCCCGCAGTTGGAACCTCCTAGCAGGCGGCCAGGAGCAGCGAGGCTATGGGATCCAGACCTGACTGAACTCAAAACAGAGTGCCCTCATCATAAAACTGTGAGCAACCCAGCCGTTGGGACCTCAGAGCAGAAGGCCCACATTCCCATGTGGCTGGGAACATGGCATAAGTGTACTCGCACCACAGGGCACACATCAGAGAATTTTGGAAGCCCAGAAGTTAGGGCCTGACGCCAGAGGGCCCTCATTACCAAGGGGAGGAGACTCCAAGCAGGCACCAACTCCCAACTGAGGGCCCATGTCGCCAAGGTGACGTGTGACAGCCAGGCAGGAGTGACCTCACAGCAGAGGGCCTACCTCACAGAAGGGTGAGGAACCCAGCCAGGATAAGACTCTCACCAGAGGGCCCACATCACCAATGGGATCAGAAACAGGCAGGACTGTCTTCACACCAGTGTGGCCACATCATAGAAAGGTGAGGAACCCAGCACATGTGGCCTAAACCAGAGGACCCACATCTCCAAGGGGCTCGGAGTGAGGCAGGCAGGAGGAGCCTCACAACACAGGGACCATAGGATAAAAAAGCTGAGGAAACTTGCAGTGTGAACCTCCCAGCAGGCGGCCCAGAGCACCAAGTCTATGCGATCCAGGCTGCAGTGAACTCACAGCAGAGGGCCCACATCATGAAACTGTGAGCAACCCAGACATTGGGACCTCAGAGCAGAAGGCCCACATCCCCATGGGGATGGGAACCTCGCAGGAGTGCCCTCGCACCACTTAGCACTTATCAGAAAATGTGGGTACCCAGCAGTTAGGGCCTGACGCAAGAGGGCCCTCATCACCGAGGGGAGGAAGCTCCCAGCAGGCTACAACTGCCACAAGAGGGCCGATGTTGCCCAGGCGGGGTATGCCAACCAGGCAGGAGTGACCTCACAGCAGAGGACCCACCTCACAGAAGGGTGAGGAACCCAAACAGGATCAGACTCTCACCAGAGGGCCCACATCATCAAGGGGATAGGAACCAGGCAGGAGTGTCCTCACACCATTGGGGCCACATCATCAAAAGGTGAGGGACCCAGCACACGTGGCCTCAAACCAGAGGACACACATCACCAAGGGGCTGGGAGTGAGGCAGGCAGGAGGAGTCTCAAAAAAGAGGGCCCATAGAAGAAAAAAGGTGAGGAATCCCGCAGTTGTAACGTCCCAGCAGGTGGCCAGGAGCAGCATGGCTATGGGATCCAGGCCGGAGTGAACTCACACCAGAGGGCCCTCATCATGAAACTGAGCAACCCACCGTTGGGACCTCAGAGCAGAAGGCCCACATTCCCATGGGGTTGTGAACTTGGCAGGAATGTACTCGCACCACAGGGCGCACATCAGAAAATTTTGGGAGCCCAGGAGTTAGGGCCTGATGCCAGAGGGCCCTCATTACCAAGGGGAGGAGACTCCCAGCAGGCACCAACTCCCACCAGATGGCCAACGTCACCAAGGCGGGGTGTGCCAGCTAGGCAGGACTGACCTCAGAGAAGAGGGCCTACCTCACAGAAGTGTGAGTAACACAACCAGGATCAGACTCTCACCAGAGGGCCCACATCACCAAGGAGATGGGAACCAAGCAGGAGTGTCCTCACACCAGTGGGGCCACATCAGCCAAAGGTGAGGAACCCAGCACATGTGGCCTCAAACCAGAGGACACACATCACCAAGGGGCTGGGAGTGAGGCAGGTGTCTGGAGGGGCACATTTAACTCTAATTTCCCACCAGGAAGAGGAATTAACCAAAGGCTCAGAGTGCCGTGCCGGACCCTGATTATGGCCTGAAGCAAACCTGCGGTTCTGTGGCCAGCTTTCAAGGAAACGAGTTAAGAAAGGAAATCACGGGCACTGTAATTCACAAACCTGCAGAGGTATAAATGACAGCTATTGGCAAAAATATATTGAAGTAAGTCTGCAAAGAGGACTTGAAAACGAGGCAGAATTGCAGGAATCATATTTCAGGAGGTAGATTGGAATTGCATTTAAAGCATGTGAAATGCGGCAGATCTTCGACAATGATGCACTTGGACAAAAGTGCATATACATTTTTTCCTGAATATATTCAGGAAAAAACGCATATGGCCTTTTTGGCCAACCAAGCACTCGAGCAATGGAAATCCGCACTACAATGAAGTCTTATTTCCCATTCGTCAAAAGGGCCATCTGAAAAAAGTGTAAAAACCAGAAACACAGGACAGGCCATGGAATAAAGGGAGCCTTGTTATGCTGATGGGTGGGATGTAAATTGCCAACAGACACTCTGGAGATGTTTATGGTGTATCCTGGAACATCTGACAAACAAAGCTACAGACCCTAGGGCACTTCCACTTTTGGCCCTATAGCTTTGGAAAATTAAAATCAAGAAGACACAGCCAACACAAAATTTAGGGCTGCTGTGTATACAAGAACCTCGAGTCCAGTACAAATTAAATATCCCAGAAAGAAAAAAATGGATAAAGGAGTTGTGCTACTTACGTACAACGGAATATCACTCAGCAATGAAATCAATGTCATCAGGACTGTAGCAGCAAATTGAGTGGATTTAAGTATGATGATTCTAAGAGAAATATGTCACACAGAGAAACATAATTATCATAAGATATCACTAATAGAGAGAGTGTAAACTTGGCTACACATAAACTGAATTACAAAACCGAACAGAGTCTCACATTTAGATAAAAACTTATGCTTGCTTAAGGGGAAAGTTGAGTTGGGGTGCTGTATAAAACCAGAGATTGAAATGAGCACACATACCGTTCCATAAGTCAAATATGTAATAGACAAGACCTACTCTTTGCTCAATGAAATAGACTCATCCAAGATGTATCACCTCACACCTGTTAGAATGGGCATCATCAGAAAATCTACAAACAACAAATGCTGGAAAGGGTGTGGAGATAAGGAACCCTCTTCCACTATTGTTGGGAATGTAAATTGATACAGTCACTGTGGAGAACATTATGGAGTTTCTTATAAAACTAAGAATAGAATTACCATATGATACAGCAATCCCACTACTGGGCATATACCCAGACAAAACCATAAATCAAAAAGAGACATTCACTGCAATGTTCATTGCATCACTATTTACAATATCCAGGTAATGGAAGCAACCTAAATGCCCACAGACAGACGAATGCATAAAGATGAGGTACATATATAAAATGGAATATTACTAAGCCATAAAAAGGAATGAAATTGGGTCATTTGTAGAGACGTTGATGGATCTAGAGACTGTCATACAGAGTGAAGTAAGTCAGAAATGGAAAAACAAATCTTGTATATTAATGCATATATGTGGAACCTAGAAAAATTGTACAGATGAACCGTTTTGCAAGGCAGAAATAGAGCAACAGATGTAGACAACAAACGTATGGACACCAAGGGGGGAAAGCTGTTAGGGGGTGGTGGTGGGAGGAGTTGAGAGATTGGGATTGGCATGTATACATTTATATGTATAAAATAGATAACCAACAAGAACCTGCTGTATAAAAAATTAAAATAAAATTCAAAATTAAAAAAAGTAAAACAGAAAAAATATTCTTCCCTTCACATACATGTATTTATATGAATAAATTATTTCCATGCTTATATCTGTAAATACAAAAAAGAGGAATAAAATCTACCTTGAACCAAAAATGAAAAAAAGAAAAAAAATACAGAACCCACAAGTTACACAGAGGAAAACCGTATCAGGGCACTTGCTCCAGTTGTAAACAATTCTGAAGTTGGTCAGTGGTGGGGAATCATCTCCCATTCAGCCAGCAGGCCCCACACAACAAGCATCCTCATTGCAAAGTTGGGGGACCGTGCCGAGGCATCTGTGAGTAAACGTGGGCCGAGCCCCAGGCCAGCTGCTGCAGAAATGTTCCCACCTTTCACAGGTAAAACACCTGAATATGTACAAGGATTTGAAAGCCTAGAGGAAGGGCCATGGAGCCACATGAGCGACAGCATGCCAGCCGACTTGGTGCCTGCAGGCCAGCCAGGATGGTCCTGGCCCTGGGTACTCTTCTGGAAGCTTTCCATTTCCCTGCCTGAGATACCCCTGCTGTCCCGGCCCCCACTGATTTCTTCCTTCCTCACCTCTGCCCAGGGAGAAATTCCAGCAGCAGGTATGGGTGACACATCCTCTTCTTTAGCAGGTGGCATCTTGGCAACTGCTGCAGAAAGTCCAGCAGAGCCCCACTCACACTGGGCCACCCACAAAGCCGTGGCCTCTCACTCCCTCCCACCAGCCCAGCCCCGAGACTGCTGACTGGGCAGAGAAAATGGCGTCAGGCACAGCTGCAGGGGCTCTTGCTGCCTAGAGCGGTGTTTATATTGATCTCAACCCAGGCACACCTGGGGAGGACTGGCCGGCACGGTCAGGCTTCCCAGGCCAGCCAATAATCACCCCTCAGGGGCTCACAGTTGCAGAAACTGGAACTTGCTGAATCGGCCAGGTCCAAGGAACAGGTGTGGGCTCCTGAGAGTCAGGATAGACAAGGGACTGCAGCTCTGGCTTGTTTTCTAATTATATTATCTGGCCCATGAGTGGGAGACAACTTCAAGAAAACCCTCTCCTAATGAGAGGAACCCAGGAGTCAGGGAGAGGAGGGGTGTGTGGTGGGTGGAGACAGAGGCCTGGTGCCCCGGGTGCAGTGGAAGTCTCTGGAAGACCAGGTGGAGGGAGGCCACACAGAGTGATGCCCAGGGTCACAGACCTGTCAGAGCTGCTGTTTGTTAGTTCAAGTCCTGCTCTGAGGTGCTCTGTGTCAGATCTGAGTGACAGGTGAACTGGGAGTGCTCTGCAATGAGGGCGATGTGCACGGTTCCTGTGTGCCCAGCCCTGCCACGGTAACTGCAAGGGTAGCTCTGTATCCTGAGAGTGGCCTGACCACGAGAGCCCCGTGGTCTGGAGTGGGGGGATAGGTTCCCTGCTCAGGTGATCTCCATATCCTGGGATTGGCCTGATATCGAGAGCCCCATGGGCTGCTGGAATCCTGGTAAAAGATGTCAGGACAGTCAGTGAAGCCACCGAGGATAGACCTCCAGTAGTTCCTAAATCCTACACCCTGCTGGTCATTCTACCAACCACCAGGACATGGTATTCTGTATTAGTCTTCAATGATGCCTTCTTTTGTATTCCATTAGTGTCAGAGTCACAAGAAATTTTGGCTTGTGAGTGGCAGGTCTCAACATACAACTAAAACAATACTTCTGGGCCGTCTTGCCCCAAGGGTTCAAAAATTCCCACACCATCTTTGGGGAAAGCTCAGCTAAAGACCTAAAAGTCCTACCACTGGAAAAAGAAACACTCCTTCAATATGCAGACGACATTCTGAACACCAGCCCTACTAAGGAGACCTCTGAACTACCAAGCCAATAAAGGATACAAGTTGTCCAAGAAAAAGCTCAAATATCACAGACTACGGTGACCTGCCTGGGCTTCATTCTCACAGAAGGTCGGAGAAGCCCATCCCAGGAAAGGGAAGAAACAATTTACAGCCTTACCCCTTTCTAAAACTAGAAGACAGCTTAGGGGTTCCTGGGGAGGCCACGGTTTGCTGCTTCTGGATCCCTAACTACAGTCTACTAGCTGGGCCTCTTTATGAAACACTGAAAGGAAAAGATGATGATCCTTTTGAATAGAATCCAGAAGTGGCCTTTCAAGAATGGAAAGAGCAGTCAATTCAGACCCTTGCCCTGGAACTCCCTAATTTAGCTAAACCCTTTGACCTTTACATTCCTGGTGAACGGTGAATCGCCATTGGAGTATTAGTGCAAAAACTGGGACCACTTGAAAAGGAACAATGCAAGAATGCCATCCAGGTAGGATAAACTACGGTCACCAAGGGGCTTGGCCCACTGCCACATCTGGCCAAGATACTGGCGGTATCTAAAATCCTGGAAATCAGCAGCCCAAAAGGCCACCTCCCTCCTAAGGGAAAAGGACCCCAAGTGGTGTTCCTAACACCCAATGATGCCCTGAAGTTGCAGGGTTTGCTCTGTGGGCACACTGACCTCGAGTGAGGAGGCCTTCCAACTCCAAACTCCAGAGAGATAACCGGGGGCAACGGGGCACCATGACGACTCAAGTGACCATCACTTGACCTGGAGTTTCTCTCATAAAACAACAAGAGTGTGTCCCAAAAGAGTAGACTACTGCTTGCAGGACTTACTGCCCCCAGAGCGGACCTAATAATCCTGGCGGGGGAACCGTATATCACGCTGTCACCATAGAAAAGCCTACAGACACTGTGATAATGTTGGCCAATAAGACCGGCTGGACTCCTGTTTACTTCAAAAGGCTGTTGACTCAGTGGCCATCATGGTCCTTCATCACCCATGACCCTGGACTGTCTGGGAGTTGAGCGGACAGGGTCCTGACACCTGGTGCTCTTTTTACGTTAATTCAGGGGCCTAATTGAAGAAAGTGCAGACTACTGGTCAGAGCATCTAGGCTGGCAGAAACGGTCAGCCTAAGGTGGCCGAACAAATGTGGGCGGGGTGAAACTGGACCTCACAGCATCACTGCACATCTCCTTCCTGGACCCTTAAAGGTCATTAGAATCTATAACACTTCCAATACTGGTGCTCAGGCAGACTAGCAGGAAGGCAGGAGGCCTGGGGACAATCAACGTCACCTGGAGGCTGCTGGGGAGAAGTTCTGACCCTCGCCCACGGGTATGAGGTCTCCTAACTCAGCACTCAGCAGTTACAGAAGAAGGGTCTGCACCCCCAGCACTCCAAGAATGAGGAAGGGGACAAAAGGCAGAAGAGGGGCTTGTCCCAGGCAAAGCCCCTTAAAAATCCCTGGGAGATAAAAATAGAATCTGGGCAATAAAATAAAGTCTAACCTTTTTTATCCTTTGTGCTTTGTCTAATTTCACGTGCTCCTAGGGTCCCGCATACAGAGGTTCCACACCCGGCACTTCAGACCAGATTTTCTAGTGCAGAATGGCTGGGTCGACACCTCAGCTCCTGGGGCACAGTGCACACTCCGTGATATAGAGCCTGAGCTGCAGCCAACCGGGCCCTCAAGAGCTCCGCCCCCTCCCTCTGACTGACTCTGACAGGATCTCTACACAGCAGCCCAGCCCACAGCCCACGGGGTAGCACATGCTCTCACCTCTGCATTCTCTGATCAAAATATAAAGTTTCCTTTGCTTCTGAACCAAACTCAGACTCGATCTGTTGGCTCCAATGACACTGGGCAGGGGGACACTTGTTGGGGTCCACTCTGGAGGATCAATAACAGAAATTGAGAACATTGTAACTTCAATGAACAGATGTGTGAGCCAAACTGTAATTAACATAGAACAGTGTATAAGGCTCGGGTAAAATAAGATGTTTCTAACACTTCCATTTGATATTTCCATCACTTTATTATAAGCAAGTTCAGTGAAAAGGTTTGTCTTATTTGTCAGGTCAATATTAGAGAAATGAAGTGATTTCTTTCCAAGGATGTACATCTAATAATCTTGGTTAAGGCTTCAATCTTGTTTTAAATGCTTTTCCATTGAAAATGATACCTCTCTTTCAGCTCCCCCATTTCTGAGAAGTATAAAGTCTTATAATTTATTATTACCAAAGGGGAAAGGTGAGAGGAGGGATAAATTAACAGTTTGGGATTAACACATACACACTGCTATGTATAAAATCGATCATCAACAAGGAACTGCTGTATAGCACAGGGAACTACACTCAATATTTTGCAATAACCTATAAGGGGAAATAATCTGAAAAAGAATAGATATTTTTATTGACATCATCTTTCAATGACAGTTAAAATGGAACCTAAGGGAAGCCGGTGGTGAGTGCTTCTGACCAGGAAGACTTCAATCATCTAAAGTTTGGACTCTGTCTACTTCCCAAGGTCCTTAATGAACATATGTGTAGCCGTAGCTTAAAAAATTCCCCAGTTTGGGTTGCGGAGAGACAGTGATTTTGAAAAAGCCCTGGTGTTCTCCTCACATGAATGGGACCCTTCCTACAGCTAAAGCATGCCTGTCACACCCAGAGGATGGTATACCGTCTGATCGGGAAGAGTTTGGAAAAGGCATCTCATCTCCTCATTTCCTGGTGCTCGGGTTCACCCTTCCAGCGTCTTTACTAACAGTCTCCCCACTTGGAGATGTCAGCACTGTCAACATCCTGTTGCATACAGTTTGGAATTTGTCCAGAGGATGAAGCAGAAGGAGGAGGAACAATGAGAGACAAGTCCTAGGTGTTCGGACAGGCACATGTCACTCTAATTTCCAATCAGGAAGACGAATTGACCAAAGGCTAGGGTTGCCCATGGAAACAGAATAGGGCTTGAGGAAATCCCGCTGCTTTGTGGCCAGTTCCCATAAACACAAGTTGAAAAATGGAGCTCAGTGGCACTAAAATTCACGAAACTGCAGAGTTGAAAATATCTATCACTGAAAAATGTCTTGAGGAAAGTCAGAGAAAAGGACTTGTAAGCAACGGAGAATGGCAGGAAAGGGATTGGAAGAGGTAGAAAGGACTCGCCATTAAGCACAAGAAAAGGGGCTGAACATTGCCAACATTGCAGTTGGCCAAAGAGGGTGTATGCGTCTTTTTCTGTATATATTCAAGAAAAGGGCATACACTTTTTTAGCCAACCAAACAGGTGGGCACTGGAAATCAATACTACAAAACATATCACTTCGCATCAGTCAGAAGAGCCTTCCTCATAAAGTGTAAACACCAGAAATGCAGGACAGGGCAAGGAGAAAAGGGAGCCCTGTGAGGCTTATAGTGGAAATGTATATTGCCAACGGTCACTCTGGAGAAGTGTATTGTGTTTAATAAAGCATCTGAAAAATGAGCTACAGAGCACAGGGCACTTGCACTCATGGACGTATATCTTGGGAAAAACAAAAATCGAGAGGACACAGGCACCCCTATGTATACCGCCTAATTGTTTAAAAGATCCTCGACCAGGATATAACTTAAATGTCTCTGGAGGGAAAAAATGGATACAGATGTGGTGCTTATGTAGAGTGGAATATGACTCAGCCTGGAAATCAATGCAATATGGCCACTTGTAACAACTCCAGAGGAGTTACGTATGATCATTCAAAGTCACAGAATTCAAAAAGAAAAAGACATACTATATCACTAATACATGGAATGTAAGCTTGGCTACACATGAACTGAATTACAAAACAGAACAGGGTCTCAAATATTGAAAACCAACTTATTCTTGCTTAAGGATAAAGGTGAGTTGGGGTGCTGCATAAAACCAGAGATTGAAATTAGCACAGATACTGTTCCATAAGCCAAATATGTAATAGTCAAGATCTACTGCTTGCTCAACAAAATGGACTCAGAACCCCATATTCAACGCCTAGGAATATACCTGACTAGTAAGAATATTAAAACCCATGGATTTATATGTCTTCATAAGAGAATCAAGTGTGTGTACAATGGCATGAACGCAGCAGTGAAAATAAGATATATCCCATTATCAAAATAAATTTCAAAAACAAAACACAATGACAGTGAAATAGAGAGCAATTCTTAAATAATTCATTCAGGGCTTGTGATGCAACCTGGATTTACCACATCTACACCCAGAGCTGGGTGAGACATAAGGCTGGACACTTCGGGCTGATAGCATTGGTGAGGTTCGTTGAGCAAATGCAGACACTTTGAAGTCATACTGCATGGTACCCATTCGAATGATCGCAACTCTCCAGGTTTAAAGGATTCTTCTTTCATCTAAAATATGCATGGGTAACCCAGAGTATGGTCCAACATGTGACCAGGAAACGTTTTAAAATGAATCTCATGTTTCATCCCCAGGTACTCGGTTTCACCATTTCAGACGCTTTACTAACACTCTCCCCACTTGGAGAGTCAGTGCCTTTAACCTCCTGTTGGGCACAGTTTGCAATTTCTGCGTAAGATGAACAGGAATAGGGAGAACCATTGAGAGACTAGCTGTAGGTGCCTGCACGGGCAAATGGAATGCTCATTTCCCACCAGGAAGAGGAATTAACCAAAGGCTCAGCGTGCCCTTCCGGAAACAGATTAAGGCCTGAAGCAATCGTGCGGTTTTGCGGCCAGCTCACAAGAAAGCGAGTTGAAGAAAGGAGCTCAGGGGCACTGTAAAACCAACTTATGCTTGCTTAAGGGGAAAGGTGAGTTTGGGTGCTGCATAAAACCAGAGATAGAAATTAGCACAGATACCTTTCCATAAGCCAAATATGTAATAGTCAAGACCTACCCCTTGCTCAACGAAATGGACTAAACACACCATATTCAACCCCTAGGAATACACCTGTGTAGTAAGAATCTTCAAACACTTGGATTTATATGTCTCTGTAAGAGAATGAAGCGTGTGTACAGCGGCATGAATGCAGCAGAGAAAATCCGATAAATCCCATTATCAAAATGAATTACACAAACAAAACCCAAGGACAGTGAAATAGAGAGCAATTCTTAAATAATTCATTCAGGGCTTGTGATGCAACCTGGATTTACCACATCTAAACCCAGAGCTGAGTGAGACATAAGGCTGGGCACTTCGGGCTGATAGCATTGGTGAAGTTCGATGAGCAAATGCAGACCCTTTGAAGTCATACTGCATGGTACCCATTCCATGGGTCCCAACTCTCCAGGTTTAAGGGATTCTTCCTTCAGCTAAAACATGCATGGGAAACCCACAGTATGGTGCACCGTGTGACCGGCAAACGTTTTCAAATGCATCTCAGTTTTCGTCCCCTTTTACTCGGGTTCACCATTCCAGACCCTTTACTAACACTCTCCCCACTTGGAAAGTCAGTGCTTTTAACTTCCTGTTTGGCACAGTTTGCAATTTCTGCGCAAGATGAACAGGAATAGGGAGAACAAATGAGAGACTAGCTGTAGGTGTCTGCACGGGCAAATTTAGTGCTCATTTCCCACCAGGAGGAGGAATTAACCAAAGGCTCAGCATGCCGTGCCTGAACCAGATTAGGGCCTGACAATCGTTCGGGTTTGCAGCCAGCTCACAAGATAGCGAGTTGAAGAAAGGAGCTCAGGGGCACTGTAACTCACAAACCTGCAGAGTAATAAATGACAGCTATCGTCCAAAAATATATTGAAGGAGGTCTGCAAAGACGACTTGTAAGCGGGACAGATTTGCAGGAAAACGATTTCAGGGGGTAGACGGGAATTGCATTTAAAGCACGGGAAAAGAGGCAGAAAGTCAACAATGATGCTCTTGGCCAAAAAGGGCGTATGCGTTTTTTCCTGAATATATTCAGGAAAAAACGCATACGCCCTTTTTGGCCAACCAAGCAAGCATGTTAAAGAAATCTGCACTACAATGAAGTCTCACTGCCCCCCGGTCAAAAGGGCCATCTGAAAAAAGTGTAAAATCCAGAAATGCAGCACAGGCCATGGAGAACAGGGAGCTTTGTTATGTTGATGGGCGGGATGTAAATTGCCAACAGCCACTCTGGACAAGTGTATGGTGTTTCCTGGAACACCTAAAAAACAAAGCAACGAAGCCTACGGCACTTCCACTTATGGTCCTATAGCTTAAGGAAATTAAAATCAAAAACACACAAACACCCCAAAGTTTCGGACGGCTCTGTTTACAAGAACCTCGTCTACGGTTCAAGTTAAATATCCCAGAATGTGAAAAATGGATAAAGTAGTAGTGGTACCTACATACAATGGAATATCACACAGCAATGAAATCTATGTCATCAGGCCCGTCGCGGCATAATGAGTGGATTCATGTACAAAGATTCTAAGGGAAATAAGTCACACAGAAAATGAAACATCATAAGATATCACCAATACACGGAAAGTAAACTTGGCTGCACATGAACTGAATTACAAAACAGAAGAGGGTCTCAAATTTAGAAAAACAACTTATGCTTCTTAAGGGGAAAGGTGAGTTGGGGTGCTGCATAAAACCAGAGATAGAAATTAGCACAGATACCTTTCCATAAGCCAAATATGTAATAGTCAAGAACTACCCCTTGCTCAACGAAATGGACCAAACAACACATATTAAACGCCTAGGAATACACCTGACTAGTAAGAATATTCAAACCCATGGATTTATATGTCTCCATAAGAGAATCAAGCGTGTGTACAGCTGCATGAAGGCAGCAGAGAAAATCCGATAAATCCCATTATCAAAATAAATTGAAAAACAAAACACAATGACAGTGAAACAGAGAGCAATTCTTAAATAATTCATTCAGGGCTTTGATGCAACCTGGATTTACCTCATCTACACCCAGAGCTGAGTGAGACATAAGGTTGGACACTTCGGGCTGATAGCATTGGTGAGGTTCGATAAGTAAATGAAGACCCTTTGAAGTCATACTGCATGGTACCCATTCCATGGGTCACAACTCTCCAGGTTTAAGCGATTCTTCCTTCAGCTAAAACATGCATGGGAAACCCACAGTATGGTGCACCGTGTGACTGGCAAACGTTTTCAAATGCATCTCAGTTTTCGTCCCCTTTTACTCGGGTTCACCATTCCAGAACGTTTACTAACACTCTCCCTACTTGGAGAGTCAGTGCCTTTAACCTCCTGTTTGGCACAGTTTGCAATTTCTGCGCAAGACGAACAGGAATAGGGAGAACCAATGAGAGACTAGCAGTAAGTGTCTGCACGGGCAAATTTAATGCTCATTTCCCACCAGGAAGAGGAATTTACCAAAGGATCAGCATGCCGTGCCGGAACCAGATTAGGGCCTGAATCAATCCTGCGGGTTTGCGCCCAGCTCACAAGTTGCGAGTTGAAGAAAGGAGCTCAGGGGCACTGTAACTCACAAACATGCAGAGTTATAAATGACAGCTATCGTCCAAAAATATATTGAAGGAAGGCTGCGAAGACGACTTGTAAGTGGGGCAGAATTGCAGGAAAACGATTTCAGGGGGTAGACGGGAATTGCATTTAAAGCATAGGAAAAGAGGCAGAACGTCGACAATGATGCTCTTGGCCAAAAAGGGTGTATGCGTTTTTTCCTGAATTTATTCAGGAAATAAAGCATATGCGCTTTTTGGCCAACCAAGCCAGCATGTTAAAGAAATCTGCACTACAATGAAGTCTCACTGCCCCCCGGTCAAAAGGGCCATCTGAAAAAAGTGTAAAATCCAGAAAGGCAGCACAGGCCATGGAGAACAGGGAGCCTTGTTATGCTGATGGGTGGGATGTGAATTGCCATCAGCCACCCTGGAGAAGTGTATGGTGTTTCCCGGAACACCGAAAAAACAAAGCTACGGAGCCTACGGCACTTCCCCTTATGGTCCTATAGCTTAGGGAAATTAAAATCAAAAACACACAGCCACCCAAAAGTCTCGGGCGGCTCTGTTCACAAGAACCTCGTCTACGGTACAAGTTAAATATCCCAGAATGTGAAAAATGGATAAAGAAGTTGTGCTACGTACGTACAATGGAATATCACTCAGCAATGAAATCTATGTCATCAGGCCCGTCGCGGCATAATGAGTGGATTCAGGTACGATGATTCTAAGTGAAATAAGTCACACAGAAAATGAAACATCATAAGATATCACTACTACATGGAATGTAAACTTGGCTACACATGAACTGAATTACAAAACAGAACAGGGTCTCAAATTTAGAAAACCAACTTATGCTTGCTTAAGGGGAAAGGTGAGTTGGGGTGCTGCATAAAACCAGAGATAGAAATTAGCACAGATACCTTCACATAAGCCAAATATGTAATAGTCAAGGCCTACCCTTTGCGCAATGAAATGGACTAAATACCCCATATTCAACGCCTAGGAATACACCTGACTGGTAAGAATCTTCAAACCCATGGATTTATATGTCTCCGTTAGGGAATGAAGCGTGTGTACAGCAACATAAATGCAGCAGAGAAAATCCGATAAATCCCATTATCAAAATGAATTACAAAAACCAAACACAAGGACAGTGAAATAGAGAGCAATTCTTAAATAATTCATTCAGGCTTGTGATGCAACCTGGATTTACCACATCTACACCCAGAGCTGAGTGTGACATAAGGTTGGGCACTTCGGGCTGATAGCACTGGTGAGGTTCGATGAGCAAATGCAGACCCTTTGAAGACATAATGCATGGTACCCATTCCATGGGTCCCAAATCTCCAGTTATAAGGGATTCTTCCTTCAGCTCAAAACATGCATGGGAAACCCACAGTATGGTGGACCGTGTGACCGGCAAACGTTTTCAAATGCATCTCAGTTTTCCTCCCCTTTTACACGGGTTCACCATTCCAGACCCTTTACTCACACTCTCCCCACTTGGAGAGTCAGTGCCTTTAACCTCCTGTTGGGCACAGTTTGCAATTTCTGCGCAAGATGAACAGGAATAGGGAGAACCAATGAGAGACTAGCTGTAGGTTTCTGTACGGGCAAATTTAACGCTCATTTCCCACCAGGAAGAGGAATTAACCAAAGGCTCAGCATGCCCTGCTGGAACCAGATAAGGGCCTGAAGCAATCCTGCGGGTTTGCGGCCAGCTCACAAGTTAGCGAGATGAAGAAAGGAGCTCAGGGGCACTGTAACTCACAAACCTGCAGAGTTATAAATGACAGCTATCGTCCAAAAATATATTGAAGTATGTCTGCGAAGAGGACTTAGAATTTGGGCAGAAATTCAGGAAAACGATTTCAGGGGGTAGACTGGAATTGCACTTAAAGCCTTGGAAAAGACGGAGAACAGCGACAATGATGCACTTGGCCAAAAAGGGCGTATGCGTTTTTTCCTGAATATAATCAGGAAAAAACGCATACGCCCTTTTTGGCCAACCAAGCAAGCGTGTAAAGAAATCTGCACTAAAATGAAGTCTCTCTGCCCCCCGGTCAAAAGGGCCATCTGAAAAAAGTGTAAAATCCAGAAAGGCAGGACAGGCCATGGAGAAGAGGGAGCATTGTTATCCTGATGGTCGGCATGTGAATTGCCAACAGCCACTCTGGAGAAGTGTATGGTATTTCCTGAAACACATAAGAAACAAAGCAACACAGCCTATGGCACTTCCACTTATGGTCCTATAGCTTAGGGAAATTAAAATCAAAACCACACAGGCACCCCAAAGTTTGGAACGGCTCTGTTTACAAGAACCTCTTGTACGGTACAAGTTAAACATCCCAGAGGGCGAAAAATGGATAAAGACGTTGTGGTTCTTACGTACAATGGAATATCACTCAGCAATGAAATCTATGTCATCAGGCCCGTAGCGGCATAATGAGTGGATTCAGGTACGATGATTCTACGTGCAATAGGTCACACAGAAAAAGAAACATCATAAGATATCACTAATACACGGAATGTAAACTTGGCTACACATGAAATGAATTACAAAGCAGAACAGTGTCTCAAATTTAGAAAACCAACTTATGCTTGCTTTTTGGGAAAGGTGAGTTCGGGTGCTGCATAAAAACAGAGATTGAAATTCGCACTGATACCGTTCCATAAGCCAAATATGTAATAGACAAGACCTACTGCTTGCTCAACGAAATGGGCTCAACACCCCATATTCAACGCCTAGGAATATACCTGCCTAGCAAGAATCTTAAAACCCATGGATTTATATGTGTCCATAAGAGAATCCAGCGTGTGTTCAGTGGCCTAAAGGCAACAGTGAAAATCCGATAAATCACATTATCAAAATAAATTTCAAAAACAAAACACAATGACAGTGAAATAGAGAGCAATTCTTAAATAATTCACTCAGGGCTTCTGATGCAACCTGGATTTACCACATGTACACCCAGTGCTGGGGAGACATAAGGCCGGACACTTCGCCCTGATAGTATTGTTGAGGTTCGGTGAGCAATTGCAGACCCTTTGAAGTCATACTGCATGGTACCCATTCCAAGGGTCCCAACTCTCCAGGTTTAAGGGATTCTTCCTTCCGCTACATCATGTATGGGAAACCCAGAGTATGGTCCACCATGTGATTGGGAAACGTTTTCAAATGCATCTCAGTTTTCGTCCCTTTATACTCGGGTTCACCATTCCAGATGCTTAACTAACACTCTCCCCACTTGGAGAGTCAGTGCCTTTAACCTCCTGTTTGTCACAGTTTGCAATTTCTGCGCAAGATGAACAGGAATAGGGAGAACCAATGAGAGACTAGCTGTAGGTGTCTGCACGGGCAATTTAATGCTCATTTCTCACCAGGAAGTGGAATTAACCAAAGGCTCAGAATGCCGTGCCAGAACCAGATTAGGGCCTGAAGCAATACTGCGGGTGTGCAGGCAGCTCACAAGATAGCGAGTTGAACAAAGGAGCTCAGGGGCACTGTAATTCACAAACCTGCAGAGTTATAAATGACAGCTATCGTCCAAAAATATATTGAAGGAAGGCTGCGAAGAGGACTTGAAAGCGGGGCAGAATTCCAGGAAAACGATTTCAGGAGGTAGACGGGAAATGCACTGAAAGCATAGGAGAAGAGGCAGAACCTCGACAATGATGCACTTGTTCAAAAAGTGCATATGCGTTTTTTCCAAGGCCCTCCTTAAAGAGGGTAGGGGGCTCCCAGCATGCTTCAGTGGCCAACAGAGGGCCCACATCGCCAAGGTGACGTGAGCCAGCCAGGCAGGAGTGACCTCACATCAGAGGGCCCACCTCACAGAAGGGTAAGGGACCCAGCCATTATCAGACTCTCACCAGAGGGCCCACATCAGCAAGGGGCTGGGAACCAGGCAGGAGTGTCTTCACACCCGTGGGGCCACATCATCGCAAGTTGAGGTACCCAGCACATGTGGCCTCAAACCAGAGGACCCACATCTCCATGGGTCTCGGAGCGAGGCAGGCAGGATGAACCTCAAAACACGTGGCCCATTGTATAAAAAAGGTGAGGAATCCAGCAGTTGGAACATCCCAGCAGGCGGCCCAGAGCACCGAGGCTATGGGATCTAGGCAATGATGAACTCACAACAGAGGGCCCTCATCATGAAACTGTGAGCAACCTAGCCATTGTGACCTCAGAGCACAAGGCCCACATCCCCATGGGGAAGCGAACCAAGCAGGAGTGTCATCGCACCAGTGGGCACACATCAGAAAATGTGGGGAGCCCAGCAGTTAGGGCCTGATGCCAGAGGGCCCTCATCAACGAGGAGAGGAGGCTACCAGCAGGCTCCAACTGCTACAAGAGGGCCAACGTCGCCAATGCGGGGTGTGCCAGCCAGGCAGGAGTGACCTCAGAGCAGAGGGCCAACCTCAAAAAGTGTGAGGAACCCAAAGTGGATTAGACTCTCACCAGAGGGCCCACATCACCAAGAGGATCAGAACCAGGCAGGACTGTCTTCACACCAGGGTGACCACATCATAGAAAGGTGAGGAACCCAGCACATGTGGCCTAAACCAGAAGACCCACATCTCCAAGGGGCTCGGAGTGAGGCATGCAGGAGTAGCCTCACAACACAGGGCCCATAGAATAAAAAAGCTGAGGAATCCTGCAGTGGGAACCTCCCAGCAGGCGGCCCAGAGCACCGAGTCTATGCGATCCAGGCTGCAGTGAACTCACAGCAGAGGGCCCATATCATGAAACTGTGAGCAACCCAGCCATTGGGACCTCACAGCAGAAGGCCCACATCCCCATGGGGTTGGGAACATGGCAAGAGTGTCCTCGCACCACTTAGCACGTATCAGAAAAAGTGGGTACCCAGCAGTTACGGCCTGACGCTAGAGAGCCCTCATCACCGAGGGGAGGTGGCTCCCAGCAGGCTCCAACTGCCACAAGAGGGCCGATGTCGCCAAGGCGGGGTGTGCCAGCCAGTCAGTAGTGACCTCACAGCAGAGGGCCCACCTCACAGAAGGGTGAGGAACCCAGCCAGGATCAGACTCTCACCAGAGGGCCCACATCACCAAGGGGATAGAAACCAGGCAGGAGTGTCCTCACACCAGCGGGGCCACATCATCGAAAGGTGAGGGACCCAGCACACGTGGCCTCAAACCAGAGGACACACATCACCAAGGGGCTGGGAGTGAGTCAGGCAGGAGGAGTCTCCAAACAGAGGGCCCATAGAAGAGAAAAGGTGAGGAATCCCGCAGTTGGAACCTCCCCGCAGGCGGCCAGGAGCAGCGAGGCTATGGGATCCAGGCCGGAGTGAACTCACACCAGAGGGCCCTCATCATGAAACTGAGCCACCCACCGTTGGGACCTCAGAGCAGAAGGCCCATATTCCCATGGGGTTGGAAACCTGGCAGGAGTGTACTCACACCACAGGGCGCACATCAGAAAATTTTGGGAGCCCAGGAGTTAGAGCCTGACGCCAGAGGGCCCTCATTACCGAGGGGAGGAGACTCCCAGCAGGCACCAACTCCCAACTGAGGGCCCACGTCGCCAAGGTGACGTGTGCCAGTCAGGCAGGAGTGACCTCACAGCAGAGGGCCTACCTCACAGAAGGGTGAGGAAACCAGCCAGGATAAGACTCTCACCAGAGAGCCCACATCACCAAGGGGACCGGAACAAGGCAGGAGTGTCCTCACACCAGTGTGGCCACATTATAGAAAGGTGACGAACCCAGCACATGTGGCCTAAACCAGAGGACCCACATTTCCAAGGTGCTCCGAGTGAGGCAGGCAGGAGTAGCCTAACAACACAGGGCCCACAGAATAAAAAATGTGAGGAATCCAGCAGTTGGAACCCCCCAGCAGGTGGCCCAGAGTACGGAGCCTATGTGATCCAGGCCACAGTGAACTCACAGCAGAGGGCTCACATCATGACACTGTGAGCAACCCAGCTGGTGGGACCTCAGAGCAGAAGGTCCACATCCCCATGGGGATGGGAACGTGGCAGGAGTGTACTCGCACGACAGGGCACATATCAGAAAATTTTGGGAGCCCATGAGTTAGGGCCTGACGCCAGAGGGCCCTCATTACCGAGGGGAGGAGACTCCCAGCAGGCACCAACTCCCAACTGAGGACCCACATCGCCAAGGTGATGTGTGCCAGCCAGGCAGGAGAGACCTCACAGCAGAGGGCCCACCTCCCAGAAGGGTGAGGAATCCAGCCAGGATCAGACTCTCACCAGAGGGCCCCCATCACCAAGGGGATGGGAACCAGGCAGGAGTGTCCTCACACCAGTGGGGCCACATCAATAAAGGTGAGGAAACCGGCACATGTGGCCTCAAACCAGAGGACCCACATCACAAAGGGGCTGGGAGTGAGTCAGGAAGGAGGAGCATGAAAACACAGGACCCAAAGAATAAAAATGGTAAGGAATCCAGCAGTAGGAACCTCCCAGCAGGCGGCTCAGAGCACAGAGTCTATGGGATCTAGGCCTGAGTGAACTAACACCAGAGAGCCAACATCCTGAAACTGTGAACAACACAGGTGTTGGGACCATAGAGCAGAAGGCACATGGGGATGGGAACCTGGCAGGAGTGCCCTCACACCACTTAGCACGTATCAGAAAATGTGGGTAACCAGCAGTTAGGGCCTGATGCCAGAGGGTCTCATCACTGAGGGGAGGAGGCTCCCAGCGGGCTCCAACTGCCACCAGAGGGCCGACGTCGCCAAGGCGGGGTGTGTCAGCCAGGCAGGAGTGACCTCAGAGAAGAGGGCCCACCTCACAGAAGTGTGAGGAGCCCAACCAGGATCAGACTCTCACTGGAGGGCTCACATCACCAAGGGCATGGGAACCAGGCAGGAGTGTCCGCACACCAGTGGGGCCACATCTGCGAAAGGTGAGGAACCCAGCACATGTGGCCTCAAACCAGAGGACACACATCACCAAGGGGCTGGGAGTGAGGCAGGTGTCTGGAGGGGCACATTTAACTCTAATTTCCCACCAGGAAGAGGAATTAACCAAAGGCTCAGAGTGCCGTGCGGGACCCTGATTACGGCCTGAAGCAAACCTGCGGTTCTGTGGCCAGCTTTCAAGGAAACGAGTTAAGAAAGGAAATCACAGGCACTGTAATTCACAAACCTGCAGAGTTGTAAATGACAGCTATTGGCAAAAATATATTGAAGTAAGTCTGCACAGAGGACTTGAAAACGAGGCAGAATTGCAGGAATCATATTTCAGGAGGTAGATTGGAATTGCATTTAAAGCATGTGAAAAGCGGCAGATCTTTGACAGTGATGCACTTGGACAAAAAGTGCGTATACATTTTTTCCTGAATATATTCAGGAAAAAACGCATATGCCCTTTGTGGCCAACCAAGAATTCGAGCAATGGAAATCCGCACTACAATGAACTCTCATTTCCCATTCGTCAAAAGAGCCATCTGAAAAAAGTGTAAAACCCAGAAACACAGGACAGGCCATGGAGAACAGGGAGCCTTGTTATGCTGATGGACGGGATGTAAATTGCCAACAGACACTCTGGTGATGTTTATAGTGTATGCTGAAACATCTAAAAAACAAAGCTACAGAGCCTAGGGCACTTCCACTTTTGGCCCTATAGCTTAGGAAAATTAAAATCAACAAGACACAGCCAACACAATATCCAGGGCTGCTGTGTTTACAAGAACCTTGAGTCCAGTACAAATTAAATATCCCAGAAAGAAAAAAATGGATAAAGGAGTTGTCCTACTTACGTACAACGGAATATCACTCAGCAATGAAATCAATGTCATCAGGCCTGTAGCAGCAAATTGAGTGGATTTAAGTATGATGATTCTAAGAGAAATATGTCACACAGAGAAACATAATTATCATAAGATATCACAAATAGAGGGAGTGTAAACTTGGCTACACATAAACTGAATTACAAAACCGAGCAGAGTCTCACATTTAGATAAAAACTTATGCTTGCTTAACGGGAAAGTTGAGTTGGGGTGCTTTATAAAACCAGAGATTGAAATGAGCACACATACCGTTCCATAAGCCAAATATGTAATAGACAAGACCTACTCTTTGCTCAACGAAATAGACTAATCCATGGTGTATCACCTCACACCTGTTAGAATGGGCATCATCAGAAAATCTACAAACAACAAATGCTGGAAAGGGTGCGGAGATAAGGAAACCTCTTCCACTATTGTTGGGAATGTAAATTGATGCAGTCACTGTGGAGAACATTATGGAGTTTCTTATAAAACTAAGAATAGAATTACCATATAATACAGCAATCCCACTACTGGGCATATACCCAGACAAAACCATAAAACGAAAAGAGACATTCACCGCAATGTTCATTGCATCACTATTTACAATATCCAGGTAATGGAAGCAACCTAAATGCCCACAGACAGACGAATGCATAAAGATGAGGTACATATATAAAATGGAATATTACTAAGCCATAAAAAGGAATGAAATTGGGTCATTTGTAGAGACGTTGATGGATCTAGAGACTGTCATACAGAGTGAAGTAAGTCAGAAAGAGAAAAACAAATCCTGTATATAAATGCATATATGTGGAACCTAGAAAAGTTGTACAGATGAAGCGTTTTGCAAGGCAGAAATAGAGCAACAGATGTAGACAACAAACGTATGGACACCAAGGGGGGAAAGCTGTTAGGGGGGTGGTGGTGGGAGGAGTTGAGAGATTGGGATTGGCATGTATACATTTCTATGTATAAAATAGGTAACCAAAAAGAACCTGCTGTATAAAAAAATAAAATAAAATTCAAAATTACAAAAAGTAAAACAGAAAAAATATTCTTCCCTTCACATACATGTATTTATATGAATAAATTATTTCCATGCTTATATCTGTAAATACAAAAAAGAGGAATAAAATCTACCTTGAACCAAAAACGAAAAAAAGAAAAAAAAACAGAACCCACCAGTTACACAGAGGAAAACCGTATCAGGGCCCTTGCTCCAGTTGTAAACAATTCTGAAGTTGGTCAGTGGTGGGGAATCATCTCCCATTCAGCCAGCATGCCCCACGCAACAAGCGTCCTCATTGCAAAGCTGGGGGCCTGTGCCGAGGCATCTGTGAGTAAACGTGGGCCGAGCCCCAGGCCAGCTGCTGCAGAAATGTTCCCACCCTTCCCAGGTAAAACACCTGAATATGTACAAGGACTTGAAAGCCTAGAGGAAGGGCCATGGAGCCACATGAGCGACAGCATGCCAGCCGACTTGGTGCCTGCAGGCCAGACAGGATGGTCCTGGCCCTGGGTGCTCTTCTGGAAGCTTTCCATTTCCCTGCCTGAGATACCCCTCCTGTCCCAGCCCCCACTGCTTTCTTCCTTACTCACCTCTGCCCAGGGAGAAATTCCAGCAGCAGGTATGGGTGGCACATCCTCTTCTTTAGCAGGTGGCATCTTGGCAACTGCTGCAGAAAGTCCAGCAGAGCCCCACTCACACTGGGCAACCCACAAAGCCGTGGCCTCTCACTCCCTCCCACCAGTCCAGCCCCGAGACTGCTGACAGGGCAGAAAATGGCGTCAGGCACAGCTGCAGGTGCTCTTGCTGCCTGGAGCGGTGTTTATATTGATCTCAACCCAGGCACACCTGGGGAGGTCTGGCCGGCACGGTCGGGCTTCCCAGGCCAGCCAATAATCACCCCTCAGGGGCTCACAGTTGCAGAAACTGGAACTTGCTGAATCGGCCAGGTCCAAGGAACAGGTGTGGGCTCCTGAGAGTCAGGATATACAAGGGGCTGCAGCTCTGGCTTGTTTTCTAATTATATTATCTGGCCCATGAGTGGGAGACAACTTCAAGAAAACCCTCTCCTAATGAGAGGAACCCAGGAGTCAGGGAGAGGAGGGGTGGGTGGTGGGTGGAGACAGAGGCCTGGTGCCCCGGGTGCAGTGGAAGTCTCTGGAAGACCAGGTGGAGGGAGGCCACACAGAGTGATGCCCAGGGTCACAGACCTGTCGGAGCTGCTGTTTGTTAGTTCAAGTCCTGCTCTGAGGTGCTCTGTGTCAGATCTGAGTGACAGGTGAGCTGGGAGTGCTCTGCAATGAGGGCGATGTGCATGGCTCCTGTGTGCCCAGCCCTGCCACGGTACCTGAAAGGGTTGCTCTGTATCCTGGGAGGGGCCTGACCACGAGAGCCCCGTGGGCTGGGGTGGGGGTGGGGTACCTGCCCAGGTGAGCTCCATATCCTGGGATTGGCCTGACCTCGAGAGCCCCATGGGCTGCTGGAGTCCTGGTAAAAGATGTCAGGACAGTCAGTGAAGCCACCGAGGATATACCTCCAGTAGTTCCTAAACCCTACACCCTGCTGGTCATTCTACTAACCACCAGGACATGGTATTCTGTATTAGTCTTCAATGAAGCCTTCTTTTGTATTCTATTAGTCCCAGAGTCACAAGAAATTTTGGCTTGTGAGTGGCAGGACTCAACATACAACTAAAACAATACTTCCGGGCCGTGTTGCCCCAAGGGTTCAAAAATTCCCACACCATCTTTGGGGAAAGCTCAGCTAAAGACCTAAAAGTTCTACCTCTGGAAAAGGAAACACTCCTTCAATATGCAGACGACATTCTGATCGCCAGCCCTACTAAGGAGACCTCTGAACTACCAAGCCAATAAAGGATACAAGTTGTCCAAGAAAAAGCTCAAATATCACAGACTATGGTGACCTGCGTGGGCTGCATTCTCACAGAAGGTCGGAGAAGCCCATCCCAGGAAAGGGAAGAAACAATTTACAGCCTTACCCATTTCTAAAACTAGAAGACAGCTTAGGGGTTCCTGGGGAGGCCAGGGTTTGCTGCTTCTGGATCCCTAACTACAGTCTACTAGCTGGGCCTCTATATGAAACACTGAAAGAAAAAGATGATGATCCTTTTGAATAGAATCCAGAAGTGGCCTTTCAAGAATGGAAAGAGCAGTCAATTCAGACCCTTGCCCTGGAACTCCCTAATTTAGCTAAACCCTTTGACCTTTACATTCCTAGTGAAATTTGAAGGGCCATTGGAGTATTAGTGCAAAACCTGGGACCACTTGAAATGGAACAATGCAAGAATGCCATCCAGGTAGGATAAACTACGGTCACCAAGGGGCTTGGCCCACCGCCACATCTGGCCAAGATACTGGCAGTATCTGAAAACCTGGAAATCAGCAGCCCAAAAGGCCACCTCCCTCCTAAGGGAAAAGGACCCCACGTGGTGATCCTAACCCCCAACCATGCCCTGAAGTTGCAGGGTTTGCTCCGTGGGCACACTGACCTTGAGTGAGGAGGTCCTCCAACTCCAACCTCCAGAGAGATAACTGGGGCAAAGGGGCACCATGACGACTCGTGTGACCATCACTTGACCTGGAGTTTCTCTCATAAAACAACAAGAGTGTGTCCCAAAAGAGTAGACTACTGCTTGCAGGACTTACTGCACCCAGAGGGGAGGTAATAATCTTGGCAGGGGAACAGTATATCACGCTGTCACCACAGAAAAGCCTACAGACACTGTGATGATGGTGGCCAATAAGACCGGCTGGACTCCTGTTTGCTTCAAAAGGCTGTTGACTCAGTGGCCATCATGGTCCTTCATCACCACTGACCCTGGACTGTCTGGGAGTTGAGCAGTCAGGGTGCTGACACCTGGTGCTGTTTTTACGTTAATTCAGGGGCCTAACTGAAGAAAGCACAGACTACTGGTCAGAGCATCTAGGCTGGCAGAAACGGTCAGCCTAAGGTGGCCGAACAAATGTGGGGCGGGGTGAAACTGGACCTCACAGCGTCACTGCACATCTCCTTCCTGGACCCTTAAAGGTCATTAGAATCTATAACACTACCAATACTTGTGCTCAGGCGGACGAGCAGGGAGGCAGGAGGCCTGCGGACAATCAACGTCACCTGGAGGCTGCTGGGGAGAAGTTCAGACCCTCTCCCACAGGTATGAGGGCTCCTAACTCAGCACTCAGCAGTTACAGATGAAGGGTCTGCACCCTCAGCACTCTAAGAATGAGGAAGGGGACAAAATGCAGAAGAGGGGTTTGTCCCAGGCAAAGCCCCTTAAAAATCCCTGGGAGATAAAAATAGAATCTGGGCAATAAAATAAAGTCTAACCTTTTTTATCCTTTGTGCTTTGTCTAATTTCACGTGCTCCTAGGGTCCCGCATACAGAGGTTCAACAGCCGGCACTTCAGACCAGATTTCCTAGTGCAGAATGGCTGGGTCGACACTTCAGCTCCTGGAGCACAGTGCAGACTCCGCGATATAGAGCCTGAGCTGCAGCCAACCGGGCCCTCGAGAGCTCCGCCCCCTCCCTCCCACTGACTCTGACAGGATCTCTACACAGCAGCCCAGCCCACAGCCCACGGGGTAGCACATGCTCTCACCTCTGCATTCTCTGATCAAAATATAAAGTTTCCTTTGCTTCTGAACCAAACTCAGTCTCGATCTGTTGGCTCCAATGACACTGGGCAGGGGGACACTTGTTGGGGTCCACTCTGGAGGATCAGTAACAGAAATTGAGAACATTGTAACTTCAATGAACAGATGTGTGAGCCAAACTGTAATTAACATAGAACAGTGTATAAGGCTCGGGTAAAATAAGATGTTTCTAACACTTCCATTTGATATTTCCATCACTTTATTATAAGCAAGTTCAGTGAAAGGTTTGTCTTATTTGTCAGGTCAATACTAGAGAAACGAAGTGATTTCTTTCCAAGGATGTACATCTAATAATCTTGGTTAAAGCTTCAATCTTGTTTTAAATGCTTTTCCATTGAAAATTATACCTCTCTTTCAGCTCCCCCATTTCTGAGAAGTATAAAATCTTATAATTTATTATTACCAAAGGGGAAAGGTGGGAGGAGGGATAAATTAACAGTTTGGGATTAACACATACACACTGCTATGTATAAAATCGATCATCAACAAGGAACTACTGTACAGCACAGGGAACTACACTCAATATTTTGCAATAACCTATAAGGGGAAATAATCTGAAAAAAGAATAGATATTTTTATTGACATCATCTATTAATGACAGTTAAAATGGAACCTAACGGAAGCCGGTGGTGAGTGCTTCTGACCCTGAAGACTTCAATCATCTAAAGTTTGGACTCTGCCTACTTCCCAAGGCCCTTAATGAACATATGTGTAGCCGTAGCTTAAAAAATTCCCCAGTTTGGGTTGTGGAGAGACAGTGATTTTGAAAAAGCCCTGGTGTTCTCCTCACATGAATGGGACACTTCCTACAGCTAAAATATGCCTGTCACACCCAGAAGATGGTATACCGTCTGATCGGGAAGAGTTTGGAAAAGGCATCTCATCTCCTCATCTCCTGGTGCTCGGGTTCACCCCTCCAGCGTCTTTACGAACAGTCTTCCCACTTGGAGATGTCAGCACTGTCAACATCCTGTTGCATACAGTTTGGAATTTGTCCAGAGAATGAAGCAGAAGGAGGAGGAACAATGAGAGACAAGTCCTAGGTGTTCGGACAGGCACATGTCACTCTAATTTCCAATCAGGAAGACGAATTGACTAAAAGCTAGGGTTGCCCATGGAAACAGAATAGGGCTTGAGGAAATCCCGCTGCTTTGTGGCCAGTTCCCATAAACACAAGTTGAAAAATGGAATTCAGGGCCGCTAAAATTCACGAAACTGCAGAGTTGAAAATATCTCTCACTGAAAAATGTCTTGAGGAAAGTCAGAGAAAAGGACTTGTAAGCAACGGAGAATGGCAGGAAAGGGATTGGAAGAGGTAGAAAGGACTCGCCATTAAGCACAAGAAAAGGGGCTGAACATTGCCAACATTGCAGTTGGCCAAAAAGGGTGTATGCGTCTTTTTCTGTATATATTCAAGAAAAGGGCATACACTTTTTTAGCCAACCTAACAGGTGGGCACTGGAAATCAGTACTACAAAACATATCACTTCGCATCAGTCAGAAGAGCCTTCCTCATAAAGTGTAAACACCAGAAATGCAGGACAGGGCAAGGAGAAAAGGGAGCCCTGTGAGGCTTATAGTGGAAATGTATATTGCCAATGGTCACTCTTGAGAAGTGTATTGTGTTTACTAAAGCATCTAAAAAATGAGCTACAGAGCACAGGGCACTTGCACTCATGGACGTATATCTTGGGAAAGACAAAAATGGAGAGGACACAGGCACCCCAATGTTTACCGCCTCTCTGTTTCAAAGATCCTCGACTAGGATATAATTTATATGTCTCTGGAGGGAAAAAATGGATAGAGGTGTGGCACTTATATAGAGTGGAATATTACTCAGCCTGAAAATCAGTGAAATATGGCCAGTTGTAACAACCCCAGAGTAGTTACGTATGATCATTCAAAGTCACATAATTCAAAAAGAAAAAGACATACGATATTACTAATACATGGAATGTAAACGTGGCTACAAAGTACCTGAATTACAAAACAGAATGGGGTCTCAAATTTAGAAGACCAACTTATGTTTGCTTAAGGAAAAAGGAGAGTTGGGGAGCTGCATAAAACCAGAGATTGAAATTAGCACAGATACCGTTCGATAAGCCAAATATGTAATAGAAAAAACCTACTCCCTGGTCAACGAAATGGACTCAACACGCCATATTCAACACCTACGAATACACCTGACTAGTAAGAATCTTCAAACTCATGGATTTATATGTCTCCGTAAGAGAATCAAGCGTGAGTACAGCGGCATGAACACAGAGGTGAAAATGCGATAAATCCCATTATCAAAATGAATTACACAAACAAAACCCAAGGACAGTGAAATAGAGAGCAATTCTTAAATAATTCATTCAGGGCTTGTGATGCAACCTGGATTTACCACATCTACACCCAGAGCTGAGTGAGACATAAGGTTGGGCACTTCGGGCTGATAGCATTGTTGAGGTTCGATGAGCAAATGCAGACCCTTTGAAGTCATACTGCATGGTACCCATTCCATGGGTCCCAACTCTCCAGGATTAAGGGATTCTTTCTTCAGCTAAAACATGCATGGGAAACCCACAGTATGGTGCACCGTGTGACCAGGAAAGGTTTTCAAATGCATCTCAGTATTCGTCCCCTTTTACTCGGGTTCACCATTCCAGAACGTTTACTAACACTCTCCCCACTTGGAGAGTCAGTGCCTTTAACCTCCTGTTTGGCACAGTTTGCAATTTCTGCACAAGATGAACAGGAATAGGGAGAACCAATGAGAGACTAGCAGTAAGTGTCTGCACGGGCAAATTTAATGCTCATTTCCCACCAGGAAGAGGAATTAACCAAAGGATCAGCATGCCGTGCCGGAACCAGATTAGGGCCTGAATCAATCCTGCGGGTTTGCGCCCAGCTCACAAGTTGCGAGTTGAAGAAAGGAGCTCAGGGGCACTGTAACTCACAAACATGCAGAGTTATAAATGACAGCTATCGTCCAAAAATATATTGAAGGAAGGCTGCGAAGACGACTTGTAAGTGGGGCAGAATTGCAGGAAAACGATTTCAGGGGGTAGACGGGAATTGCATTTAAAGCATAGGAAAAGAGGCAGAACGTCGACAATGATGCTCTTGGCCAAAAAGGGTGTATGCGTTTTTTCCTGAATTTATTGAGGAAAAAAAGCATATGCGCTTTTTGGCCAACCAAGCAAGCATGTTAATGAAATCTGCACTACAATGAAGTCTCACTGCCCCCCGGTCAAAAGGGACATGTGAAACAAGTGTAAAATCCACAAAGACAGGACAGGCCAAGGAGAACAGGGAGCCTTGTTATGCTGATGGTCGGGATGTAAATTGCCAACAGCCACTCTGGAGAAGTGTATGGTGTTTCCTGAAACCCCTGAATAACAAAGCAATGGAGACTACGGCACTTCCACTTATGGTCCTATAGCTTAGGGAAATTAAAATCAAAAACACACAGCCACCCCAAAGTGTCGGACGGCTCTGTTTACAAGAACCTCTTCTACGGTACAAGTTAAATATCCCAGAATGTGAAAAATGGATAAAGAAGTTGTGGTACGTACGTACAATGGAATATCACTCAGCAATGAAAGCTATGTCATCAGGCCCATCGCGGCATAATGAGTGGATTCAGGTACGATGATTCTAAGGGAAATAAGTCACACAGAAAATGAAACATCATAAGATATCACTAATACACGGAATGTAAACTTTGCTACACATGAACTGAATTATAAAACAGAACAGGGTCTCAAATTTAGAAAACAAACTTATGCTTGCTTAAGGGGAAAGGTGAGTTGGGGTGCTGCATAAAACCAGAGATAGAAATTAGCACAGATACCTTTCCATAAGCCAAATATGTAATAGCCCAGACCTACCCCTTGCTCAACGAAATGGACTAAACACCCCATATTCAACGCCTAGTAATACACCTGACTAGTAAGAATCTTCAAACCCATGGATTTATATGTCTCCGTAAGAGAATGAAGCGTGTGTACAGCGGCATGAACGCAGCAGAGAAAATCCGATAAATCCCATTATCAAAATGAATTACACAAACAAAACCCAAGGACAGTGAAATAGAGCGCAATTCTTAAATAATTCATTCAGGGCTTGTGATGCAACCTGGATTTACCACATCTGCACAAAGAGCTGAGTGAGACATAAGGTTGGGCACTTTGGGCTGATAGCATTGGTGAGGTTCGATGAGCAAATGCAGACCCTTTGAAGTCATACTGCATGGTACCCATTCCATGGTTCCCACCTCTCCAGATTTAAGGGATTCTTCCTTCAGCTAAAACATGCATGGGAAACCCACAGTATGGTGCACCGTGTGACCGACAAACGTTTTCAAATGCATCTCAGTTTTCGTCCTCTTTTACTCGGGTTCACCATTCCAGACCCTTTACGAACACTCTCCCCACTTGGAGAGTCAGTGCCTTTAACCTCCTGTCGGGCACAGTTTGCAATTTCTGCGCAAGATGAAAAGGAATAGGGAGAACCAATGAGAGACTAGCTCTAGGTGTCTGCACGGGCAAATTTAACGCTCATTTCCCACCAGGAAGAGGAATTAACCAAAGGCTCAGCATGCCGTGCCGGAACCAGATTAGGGCCTGAAGCAATCCTGTGGGTTTGCGGCCAGCTCACAAGATAGCGAGTTGAAGAAATGAGCTCAGGGGCACTGTAACTCACAAACCTGCAGAGTTATAAATGACAGCTATCGTCCAAAAATATATTGAAGGAAGGCTGCGAAGACGACTTGTAAGTGGGTCAGAATTGCAGGAAAACGATTTCAGGGGGTAGACGGGAATTGCATTTAAAGCATAGGAAAAGAGGCAGAACGTCAACAATGATGCTCTTGGCCAAAAAGGGCGTATGCGTTTTTTCCTGAATATATTCAGGAAAAAACGCATACGCCCTTTTTGGCCAACCAAGCAAGCATGTTGAAGAAATCTGCACTACAATGAAGTCTCACTGCCCCCCGGTCAAAAGGGCCATCTGAAAAAAGTGTAAAATCCAGAAAGGCAGCACAGGCCATGGAGAACAGGGAGCCTTGTTATGCTGATGCGTGGGATGTGAATTGCCAACAGCCACTCTGGAGAAGTGTATGGTATTTCCCGGTACACCGAAAAAACAAAGCTACGGAGCCTACGGCACTTCCACTTATGGTCCTATAGCTTAGGGAAATTAAAATAAAAAACACACAGCCACCCCAAAGTGTCGGACAGCTCTGTTTACAAGAACCTCCTCTACGGTACAAGTTAAATATCCCAGAATGTGAAAAATGGATAAAGAAGTTGTGGTACGTACGTACAGTGGAATATCACTCAGCAATGAAATCTATGTCATCAGGCCCGTCGCGGCATAATGAGTGGATTCAGGTACGATGATTCTAAGTGAAATAAGTCACACAGAAAATGAAACATCATAAGATATCTCTAATACACGGAATGTAAACTTGGCTACACATGAACTGAATTACAAAACAGAACAGGGTCTCAAATTTAGAAAACCAACTTATGCTTGCTTAAGGGGAAAGGTGAGTTGGGGTGCTGCATAAAACCAGAGATAGAAATTAGCACAGATACCTTTCCATAAGCCAAATATGTAATAGTCAAGACCTACCCCTTGCTCAATGAAATGGACTAAACACCCCATATTCAACGCCTAGGAATACACCTGACTAGTAAGAATCTTCAAACCCATGGATTTATATGTCTCCGTAAGAGAATGAAGCGTGTGTACAGCGGCATGAATGCAGCAGAGAAAATCCGATAAATCCCATTATCAAAATGAATTACACAAACAAAACACAAGGACAGTGAAATAGAGAGCAATTCTTAAATAATTCATTCAGGGCTTGTGATGCAACCTGGATTTACCACATCTACACCCAGAGCTGAGTGAGACATAAGGTTGGGCACTTCGGGCTGATAGCATTGGTGAGGTTCGATGAGCAAATGCAGACCCTTTGAAGTCATACAGCATGGTACCCATTCCATGGGTCCCAACTCTCCAAGTTTAAGGGATTCTTCCTTCAGCTAAAACATGCATGGGAAACCCACAGTATGGTGCACCGTGTGACTGGCAAACGTTTTCAAATGCATCTCAGTTTTCGTCCCCTTTTACTCGGGTTCACCATTCCAGACCCTTTACGAACACTCTCCCCACTTGGAGAGTCAGTGCCTTTAACCTCCTGTTGGGCACAGTTTGCAATTTCTGCGCAAGATGAAAAGGAATAGGGAGAACCAATGAGAGACTAGCTCTAGGTGTCTGCACGGGCAAATTTAACGCTCATTTCCCACCAGGAAGAGGAATTAACCAAAGGCTCAGCATGCCGTGCCGGAACCAGATTAGGGCCTGAAGCAATCCTGTGGGTTTGCGGCCAGCTCACAAGATAGCGAGTTGAAGAAAGGAGCTCAGGGGCACTGTAACTCACAAACCTGCAGAGTTATAAATGACAGCTATCGTCCAAAAATATATTGAAGGAAGGCTGCGAAGACGACTTGTAAGCGGGACAGATTTGCAGGAAAACGATTTCAGGGGGTAGACTGTAATTGCATTTAAAGCATAGGAAAAGAGGCAGAACGTCGAAAATGATGCTCTTGGCCAAAAAGGGCGTATGCGTTTTTTCCTGAATATATTCAGGAAAAAACGCATACGCCCTTTTTGGCCAACCAAGCAAGCATGTTCAAGAAATCTTCACTACAATGAAGTCTCACTGCCCCCCGGTCAAAAGGGCCATCTGAAAAAAGTGTAAAATCCAGAAAGGCAGCACAGGCCATGGAGAACAGGGAGCCTTGTTATGCTGATGGGTGGGATGTGAAGTGCCATCAGCCACCCTGGAGAAGTGTATGGTGTTTCCCGGAACACCGAAAAAACAAAGCTACGGAGCCTACGGCACTTCCCCTTATGGTCCTATAGCTTAGGGAAATTAAAATAAAAAACACACAGCCACCCCAAAGTTTCAGACGGCTCTCTTTACAAGAACCTCGTCTACGGTACAAGTTAAATATCCCAGAAAGCGAAAAATGGATAAAGAAGTTGTGGTACGTACGTACAATGGAATATCACTCACCAATGAAATCTATGTCATCTGGCCCGTCGTGGCATAATGAGTGGATTCAGGAACGATGATTCTAAGAGAAATAAGTCACACAGAAAATGAAACATCATAAGATATCACTAATGCACCGAATGTAATCTTGGCTACACATGAACTGAATTACAAAACAGAACAGGGTCTCAAATTTAGAAAACCAACTAATGTTTGCTTAAGGGGAAAGGTGAGTTGGGGTGCTGCATTAAACGAGAGATAGAAATTAGCACAGATACCATTCCATACGTCAAATATGTAATAGTCAAGACCTACCCCTTGCTCAACGAAATGGGCTAAACACCGTATATTCAAAGCCTAGGAATACACCTGACTACTAAGACTCTTCAAACCCATGGATTTACATGTCTCCATAAGAGAATCAAGCGTGTGTACAGCTGCATGAAGGCAGCAGAGAAAATCCGATAAATCCTATTATCAAAATGAATTACAAAAACAAAACACAATGACTGTGAAATAGAGAGCAATTCTTAAATTATTCATTCAGGGCTTGTGATGCAACCTGGATTTACCTCATCTAAACCCAGAGCTGAGTGAGACATAAGGTTGGACCCTTCGGGCTGATAGCATTGGTGAGGTTCGATGAGCAAATGCAGACCTTTTGAAGTCATAATACATGGTACACATTCCATGGGTCCCAACTCTCCAGGTTTAAGTGATTCTTCCTTCAGCTAAACCATGCGTGGGAAACCCACAGTATGGTGCACCATGTGACCGGGAAACGTTTTCAAATGCATCTCAGTTTTTGTCCTCTCTTACTCGGGTTCACAATTCCAGACCCTTTACTAACACTCTCCCCACTTGGAGAGTCAGTGCCTTTAACCTCCTGTTTCGCACACTTTGCAATTTCTGCGCAAGATGAACAGGAATAGGGAGAACCAATGAGTGACTAGCTGTAGGTGTCTGCAGGGGCTAATTTAACGCTCATTTCCAACCAGGAAGAGGATTTAACCAAACGCTCAGCATGCCGTGCCGGAACCAGATTAGGGCCTGAAGCAATCCTGCGGGTTTGCGGCCAGCTCACAAGAAAGCGATTTGAAGAAAGGAGCTCAGGTGCACTGTAATTCACAAACCTGCAGAGTTATAAATGACAGCTATCGTCCAAAAATATATTGAAGGAAGGCTGCGAAGAGGAGTTGAAAGCGGAGCAGAATTTCAGGAAAACGATTTCATGGGGTAGACTGGAATTGCATTTAAAGCATAGGAAAAGAGGCAGAACGTCGACAATGATGCACTTGGCCAAAAAGGGCGTATGCGTTTTTTCCTGAATATATTCAGGAAAAAACGCATACGCCCTTTTTGGCCAACCAAGCAAGCATGTTAAAGAAATCTGCACTACAATGAAGTCTCATGCCCCCCGGTAAAAACGGCCATCTGAAAAAAGTGTAACATCCAGAAATGCAGCACAGGCCATGGAGAACAGGGAGCCTTGTTATGCTGATGGGTGGGATGTAAATTGCCAACAGCCACTCTGCAGAAGTGTATGGTGTTTCCTGAAACACCTAAAAAACAAAGCAACAGAGCCTACGGCACTTCCACTTATGGTCCTATAGCTTAGGGAAATTAAAATAAAAAACACACAGCCCCCCCAAAGTTTCAGACGGCTCTCTTTACAAGAACCTCGTGTATGGTACAAGTTAAATATCCCAGAAAGCGAAAAATGGATAAAGAAGTTGTGGTACGTACGTACAATGGAATATCACTCACCAATGAAATCTATGTCATCTGGCCCGTCGTGGCATAATGAGTGGATTCAGGTACGATGATTCTAAGAGAAATAAGTCACACAGAAAATGAAACATCATAAGATATCACTAATACACCGAATGTAATCTTGGCTACACATGAACTGAATTACAAAACAGAACAGGGTCTCAAATTTAGAAAACAAACTTATGTTTGCATAAGGGGAAAGGTGAGTTGGGGTGCTGCATAAAACCAGAGATAGAAATTAGCACAGATACCATTCCATACGTCATATATGTAATAGTCAAGGGGGCTTCCCTGGTGGCGCACTGGTTGAGAGTTCGCCTGCCGATGCAGGTGACGCGGGTTCGTGCCCCGGTCCGAGAGGATCCCACATGCCGCGGAGCTACTAGCCCCGTGAGTCATGGCCGTTGAGCCTGCGCATCCGGAGCCTGTGCTCCGCAACGGGAGAGGCCACAACACTGAGAGGCCCGCATACAGCAAAAAAAAAAAAAAAATATGTAATAGTCAAGACCTACCCCTTGCTCAACGAAATGGGCTAAACACCCTATATTCAACGCCTAGAAATACACCTGACTAGTAAGAATCTTCAAACCCATGGATTTATATGTCTCCATAAGAGAATCAAGCGTGTGTACAGCTGCATGAAGGTAGCAGAGAAAATCCGATAAATACTATTATCAAAATGAATTACAAAAACAAAACACAATGGCAGTGAAATAGAGAGCAATTCTTAAATAATTCATTCAGGGCTTGTGATGCAACCTGGATTTACCTAATCTACACCCAGAGCTGAGTGAGACATAAAGTTGGACACTTCGGGCTGATAGCATTGGTGAGGTTCGAAGAGCAAATGCAGACCATTTGAAGTCATACTGCATGGTACCCATTCCATGGGTCCCAACTCTCCAGGTTTAAGCGATTCTTCCTTCAGCTAAAACATGCATGGGAAACCCACAGTATGGTGCACCGTGTGACCGGGAAACGTTTTCAAATGCATCTCAGTTTTCGTCCCCTTTTACTCGGGTTCACAATTCCAGACCCTTTACTAACACTCTACCCACTTGGAGAGTCAGTGCCTTTAACCTGCTGTTTGGCACAGTTTGCAATTTCTGCGCAAGATGAACAGGAATAGGGAGAACCAATGAGAGACTAGCTGTAGGTGTCTGCACGGGCAAATTTAACGCTCATTTCCAACCAGGAAGAGGAATTAACCAAACGCTCAGCATGCCGTGCCGGAACCAGATTAGGGCCTGAAGCAACCCTGCAAGTTTGCGGCTAGCTCACAAGAAAGCGATTTGAAGAAAGGAGCTCCGGGTCACTCTAATTCACAAACCTGCAGAGTTATAAATGACAGCTATCGTCCAAAAATATATTGAAGGAAGGCTGCGAAGAGGACTTGAAAGCGGGGCAGAATTTCAGGAAAACGATTTCATGGGGTAGACTGGAATTGCATTTAAAGCATAGGAAAAGAGGCAGAACGTCGACAATGATGCACTTGGCCAAAAAGAGCGTATGCGTTTTTTCCTGAATATATTCAGGAAAAAACGCATACGCTCTTTTTGGCCAACCAAGCAACCATGTTAAAGAAATCTGCACTACAATGAAGTCTCACTGCCCCCCGGTCAAAAGGGCCATCTGAAAAAAGTGTAAAATCCAGAAAGGCAGCACAGGCCATGGAGAACAGGGAGCCTTGTTATGCTCATGGGTGGGATGTAAATTGCCAACAGCCACTCTGGAGAAGTGTATGGTGTTTCCTGAAACACCTAAAAAACAAAGCAACGGAGCCTACGGCACTTCCACTTATGGTCCTATAGCTTAGGGAAATTAAAATGAAAAACACACAGCCACGCCAAAGTTTCAGACGGCTCTGTTTACAAGAACCTCGTCTACGGTACAAGTTAAATATCCCAGAAAACGAAAAATGGATAAAGAAGTTGTGGTACGTACGTACAATGGAATATCACTCACCAATGAAGTCTATGTCATCTGGCCCGTCGTGGCATAATGAGTGGATTCAGGTACGATGATTCTAAGTGAAATAAGTCACACAGAAAATGAAACATCATAATATATCACTAATACACCGAATGTAATCTTGGCTACACATGAACTGAATTACAAAACAGAACAGGGTCTCAAATTTAGAAAACCAACTTATGTTTGCTTAAGGGGAAAGGTGAGTTGGGGTGCTGCATAAAACCAGAGATAGAAATTAGCACAGATACCATTCCATACGTCAAATATGTAATAGTCAAGACCTACCCCTTGCTCAACGAAATGGGCTAAACACCCTATATTCAACGCCTAGGAATACACCTGACTAGTAAGAATCTTCAAACCCATGGATTTATATGTCTCCATAAGAGAATCAAGCATGTGTACAGCTGCATGAAGGCAGCAGAGAAAATCCGATAAATCCTATTATCAAAATGAATTACAAAAACAAAACACAATGACAGTGAAATAGAGAGCAATTCTTAAATAATTCATTCAGGGCTTGTGATGCAACCTGGATTTACCTCATCTAAACCCAGAGCTGAGTGAGACCTAAGGTTGGACACTTCGGGCTGATAGCATTGGTGAGGTTCGATGAGCAAATGCAGACCATTTGAAGTCATACTACATGGTACCCATTCCATGGGTCCCAACTCTCCAGGTTTAAGCGATTCTTCCTTCAGGTAAAGCATGCATGGGAAGCCCACAGTATGGTGCACCGTGTGACCGGGAAACATTTTCAAATGCATCTCAGTTTTCGTCCCCGTTTACTCGGGTTCACCATTCCAGACCCTTTACGAACACTCTCCCCACTTGGAGAGTCAGTGCCTTTAACCTCCTGTTGGGCACAGTTTGCAATTTCTGCACAAGATGAAAAGGAATAGGGAGAACCAATGAGAAACTAGCTGTAGGTGTCTGCACGGGCAAATTTAATGCTCATTTCGCACCAGGAAGAGGAATTAACCAAGGGCTCAACATGCCGTGCCTGAAACAGATTAGGGCCTGACAATCGTGCGGGTTTGCAGCCAGCTCACAAGATAGCGAGTTGAAGAAAGGAGCTCAGGGGCACTGTAACTCACAAACCTGCAGAGTAATAAATGACAGCTATCGTCCAAAAATATATTGAAGGAGGTCTGCAAAGACGACTTGTAAGCGGGACAGATTTGCAGGAAAACGATTTCAGGGGGTAGACGGGAATTGCATTTAAAGCATAGGAAAAGAGGCAGAACGTCGACAATGATGCACTTGGCCAAAAAGGGCGTATGCGTTTTTTCCTGAATATATTCAGGAAAAAACGCATACGCCCTTTTTGGCCAACCAAGCAAGCATGTTAAAGAAATCTGCACTACAATGAAGTCTCATTGCTCCCCGGGCAAAAGGGCCATATGAAAAAAGTGTAAAGTCCAGAAAGGCAGCACAGGCAATGGAGAACAGGGAGCCTTGTTATGCTGATGGGCGGGATGTAAATTGCCAACTGCCACTCTGGAAAAGTGTATGGTGTTTTCCGGAACACCTAAAAAACAAAGCAACGGAGCCTACGGCATTTCCTCTTATGGTCCTACAGTTTAGGGACATTAAAATGAAAAACACACAGCCACCCCAAAGTGTCGGATGGCTCTATTTACAAGAACCTCATCTACAGTACAAGGTAAATATCCCAGAATGTGAAAAATGGATAAAGAAGTTGTGGTATATACATACAATGGAATATCACTCAGCAATGAAATCTATGTCATCAGGCCCGTCGCGGCATAATGAGTGGATTCAGGTACGATGATTCTAAGTGAAATAAGTCACACAGAAAATGAAACATCATAAGATATCACTAATACACGGAATGTAAACTTGGCTACACATGAACTGAATTACAAAACAGAACAGGGTCTCAAATTTAGAAAACCAACTTATGCTTGCTTAAGGGGAAAGGTGAGTTGGCGTGCTGCATAAAACCAGAGATAGAAATTAGCACAGATAACTTTCCATAAGCCAAATATGTCATAGTCAAGACCCACCACTTGCTCAACGAAATGGACTAAACACCACATATTCAACACCTAGGAATACACCTGACTAGTAAGAATCTTCAAACCCATGGATTCATATGCCTCCGTAAGAGAATGAAGCGTGTGTACAGCGGCATGAATGCAGCAGAGAAAATCCGATAAATCCCATTGTCAAAATGAATTACAAAAACAAAACCCAAGGACAGTGAAATAGAGAGCAATTCTTAAATAATTCATTCAGTGCTTGTGATGCAACCTGGATTTACCACATATACACCCAGAGCTGAGTGAGACATAAGGTTGGACACTTTGGGCTGATAGCATTGGTGAGGTTCGATAAGAAAATGCAGACCCTTTGAAGTCATACTGCATGGTAGCCATTCCATGGGTCCCAACTGCCAGGTTTAAGGGATTCTTCCTTCAGCTAAAATATGCATGGGAAACCCACATTATGGTGCACCATGTGACGGGGAAACGTTTTCAAATGCATCTCAGTTTTCGTCTCGTTTTACTTGGGTACACCATTCCAGACCCTTTAATAACACTCTCCCCCTTGGAGAGTCTGTACATTTAACCTCCTGTTTGGCACAGTTTGCAATTTCTGCGCAAGATGAACAGGAATAGGGAGAACCAATGAGAGACTAGCTGTAGGTGTCTGCACGGGCAAATTTAATGCTCATTTTGCACCAGGAAGAGGAATTAACCAAAGGCTCAACATGCCGTGCCTGAACCAGATTAGGGCCTGACAATCGTGCGGGTTTGCATCCAGCTCACAAGATAGCGAGTTGAAGAAAGGAGCTCAGGGACACTGTAACTCACAAACCTGCAGAGTAATAAATGACAGCTATCGTCCAAAAATATATTGAAGGAGGTCTGCAAAGACGACTTGTAAGCGGGACAGATTTGCAGGAAAACGATTTCAGGGGGTAGACAGGAATTGCATTTAAAGCATAGGAAAAGAGGCAGAACGTCAACAATGATGCTCTTGGCCAAAAAGGGCGTATGCGTTTTTTTCCTGAATATATTCAGGAATAAACGCATACGCCCTTTTTGGCCAACCAAGCAAGCATGTTAAAAAAATCTGCACTACAATGAAGTCTCACTGCCCCCCGGTCAAAAGGGCCATCTGAAAAAAGTGTAAAATCCAGAAAGGCAGCACAGGCCATGGAGAACAGGGAGCCTTGTTATGCTGATGGGCGGGACGTAAATTGCCAACAGCCACTCTGGAGAAGTGTATGGTGTTTCCCGGAACACCGAAAAAACAAAGCTACGGAGCCTACGGCACTTCCACTTATGGTCCTATAGCTTAGGGAAATTAAAATCAAAAACACACAGCCACCCCAAAGTGTCGGACGGCTCTGTTTACAAGAACCTCGTCTACGGTACAAGTTAAATATCCCAGAATGTGAAAAATGGATAAAGAAGTTGTGGTACGTACGTACAATGGAATATCACTCAGCAATGAAATCTATGTCATCAGGCCCATCGCGGCATAATGAGTGGATTCAGGTACGATGATTCTAAGTGAAATAAGTCACACAGAAAATGAAACATCATAAGATATCACTAATACACGGAATGTAAACTTGGCTACACATGAACTGAATTGCAAAACAGAACAGGGTCTCAAATTTAGAAAACCAACTTATGCTTGCTTAAGGGGAAAGGTGAGTTGGGGTGCTGCATAAAACCAGAGATAGAAATTAGCACAGATACCTTTCCATAAGCCAAGTATGTAATAGTCAAGACCTACCCCTTGCTCAACGAAATGGACTAAACACCCCATATTCAACGCCTAGGAATACACCTGACTAGTAAGAATCTTCAAACCCATGGATTTATATGTCTCCGTAAGAGAATGAAGCGTGTGTACAGCGGCATGAATGCAGCAGAGAAAATCCGATAAATCCCATTATCAAAATGAATTACACAAACAAAACACAAGGACAGTGAAATAGAGAGCAATTCTTAAATAATTCATTCAGGGCTTGTGATGCAACCTGGATTTACCACATCTACACCCAGAGCTGAGTGAGACATAAGGTTGGGCACTTCGGGCTGATAGCATTGGTGAGGTTCGATGAGCAAATGCAGACCCTTTGAAGTCATACAGCATGGTACCCATTCCATGGGTCCCAACTCTCCAAGTTTAAGGGATTCTTCCTTCAGCTAAAACATGCATGGGAAACCCACAGTATGGTGCACCGTGTGACTGGCAAACGTTTTCAAATGCATCTCAGTTTTCGTCCCCTTTTACTCGGGTTCACCATTCCAGACACTTTATGAACACTCTCCCCACTTGGAGAGTCAGTGCCTTTAACCTCCTGTCAGGCACAGTTTGCAATTTCTGCGCAAGATGAAAAGGAATAGGGAGAACCAATGAGAGACTAGCTCTAGGTGTCTGCATGGGCAAATTTAACGCTCATTTCCCACCAGGAAGAGGAATTAACCAAAGGCTCAGCATGCCGTGCCGGAACCAGATTAGGGCCTGAGGCAATCCTGTGGGTTTGCGGCCAGCTCACAAGATAGCGAGTTGAAGAAATGAGCTCAGGGGCACTGTAACTCACAAACCTGCAGAGTTATAAATGACAGCTATCGTCCAAAAATATATTGAAGGATGGCTGCGAAGACGACTTGAAAGTGGGGCAGAATTGCAGGAAAACGATTTCAGGGGGTAGACGGGAATTGCATTTAAAGCATAGGAAAAGAGGCAGAACGTCGACAATGATGCTCTTGGCCAAAAAGGGCGTATGCGTTTTTTCCTGAATATATTCAGGAAAAAACGCATACGCCCTTTTTGGCCAACCAAGCAAGCATGTTAAAGAAATCTGCACTACAATGAAGTCTCACTGCCCCCCGGTCAAAAGGGCCATCTGAAAAAAGTGTAAAATCCAGAAAGGCAGCACAGGCCATGGAGAACAGCGAGCCTTGTTATGCTGATGGGCGGGATGTAAATTGCCAACAGCCACTCTGGAGAAGTGTATGGTGTTTCCCGGAACATCTAAAAAACAAAGCAACGGAGCCTACGGCACTTCCCCTTATGGTCCTATAGCTTAGGAAAATTAAAATCAAAAACACACAGCCACCCAAAAGTCTCGGGCGGCTCTGTTCACAAGAACCTCGTCTACGGTACAAGTTAAATATCCCAGAATGTGAAAAATGGATAAAGAAGTTGTGGTACGTACGTACAGTGGAATATCACACAGCAATGAAATCTATGTCATCAGGCCCGTCGCGGCATAATGAGTGGATTCAGGTACGATGATTCTAAGTGAAATAAGTCACACAGAAAATGAAACATCATAAGATATCACTAATACACGGAATGTAAACTTGGCTACACATGAACTGAATTACAAAACAGAACAGGGTCTCAAATTTAGAAAACCAACTTATGCTTGCTTAAGGGGAAAGGTGAGTTGGGGTGCTGCATAAAACCAGAGATAGAAATTAGCACAGATACCTTTCCATAAGCCAAATATGTAATAGTCAAGACCTACCCCTTGCTCAACGAAATGGACTAAACACCCCATATTCAACGCCTAGGAATACACCTGACTAGTAAGAATCTTCAAACCCATGGATTTATATGTCTCCGTAAGAGAATGAAGCGTGTGTACAGCGGCATGAATGCAGCAGAGAAAATCCGATAAATCCCATTATCAAAATGAATTACACAAACAAAACCCAAGGACAGTGAAATAGAGAGCAATTCTTAAATAATTCATTCAGGGCTTGTGATGCAACCTGGATTTACCACATCTACACCCAGAGCTGAGTGAGACATAAGGTTGGGCACTTCGGGCTGATAGCATTGGTGAGGTTCGATGAGCAAATGCAGACCCTTTGAAGTCATACAGCATGGTACCCATTCCATGGGTCCCAACTCTCCAAGTTTAAGGGATTCTTCCTTCAGCTAAAACATGCATGGGAAACCCATAGTATGGTGCACCGTGTGACTGGCAAACGTTTTCAAATGCATCTCAGTTTTCGTCCCCTTTTACTCGGGTTCACAATTCCAGACCATTTACGAACACTCTCCCCACTTGGAGAGTCAGTGCCTTTAACCTCCTGTTGGGCACAGTTTGCAATTTCTGCGCAAGATGAAAAGGAATAGGGAGAACCAATGAGAGACTAGCTGTGTGGTGTTTGCACGGGCAAATTTAATGCTCATTTCGCACCAGGAAGAGGAATTAACCAAAGGCTCAACATGCCGTGCCTGAAACAGATTAGGGCCTGACAATCGTGCGGGTTTGCAGCCAGCTCACAAGATAGCGAGTTGAAGAAAGGAGCTCAGGGGCACTGTAACTCACAAACCTGCAGAGTAATAAATGACAGCTATCGTCCAAAAATATATTGAAGGAGGTCTGCAAAGACGACTTGTAAGCGGGACAGATTTGCAGGAAAACGATTTCAGGGGGTAGACGGGAATTGCATTTAAAGCATAGGAAAAGAGGCAGAACGTCGACAATGATGCTCTTGGCCAAAAAGGGCGTATGCGTTTTTTCCTGAATATATTCAGGAAAAAACGCATACGCCCTTTTTGGCCAACCAAGCAAGCATGTTAAAGAAATCTGCACTACAATGAAGTCTCACTGCCCCCCGGTCAAAAGGGCCATCTGAAAAAAGTGTAAAATCCAGAAAGGCAGCACAGGCCATGGAGAACAGCGAGCCTTGTTATGCTGATGGGCGGGATGTAAATTGCCAACAGCCACTCTGGAGAAGTGTATGGTGTTTCCCGGAACATCTAAAAAACAAAGCAACGGAGCCTACGGCACTTCCCCTTATGGTCCTATAGCTTAGGAAAATTAAAATCAAAAACACACAGCCACCCAAAAGTCTCGGGCGGCTCTGTTCACAAGAACCTCGTCTACGGTACAAGTTAAATATCCCAGAATGTGAAAAATGGATAAAGAAGTTGTGGTACGTACGTACAGTGGAATATCACACAGCAATGAAATCTATGTCATCAGGCCCGTCGCGGCATAATGAGTGGATTCAGGTACGATGATTCTAAGTGAAATAAGTCACACAGAAAATGAAACATCATAAGATATCACTAATACACGGAATGTAAACTTGGCTACACATGAACTGAATTACAAAACAGAACAGGGTCTCAAATTTAGAAAACCAACTTATGCTTGCTTAAGGGGAAAGGTGAGTTGGGGTGCTGCATAAAACCAGAGATAGAAATTAGCACAGATACCTTTCCATAAGCCAAATATGTAATAGTCAAGACCTACCCCTTGCTCAACGAAATGGACTAAACACCCCATATTCAACGCCTAGGAATACACCTGACTAGTAAGAATCTTCAAACCCATGGATTTATATGTCTCCGTAAGAGAATGAAGCGTGTGTACAGCGGCATGAATGCAGCAGAGAAAATCCGATAAATCCCATTATCAAAATGAATTACACAAACAAAACCCAAGGACAGTGAAATAGAGAGCAATTCTTAAATAATTCATTCAGGGCTTGTGATGCAACCTGGATTTACCACATCTACACCCAGAGCTGAGTGAGACATAAGGTTGGGCACTTCGGGCTGATAGCATTGGTGAGGTTCGATGAGCAAATGCAGACCCTTTGAAGTCATACAGCATGGTACCCATTCCATGGGTCCCAACTCTCCAAGTTTAAGGGATTCTTCCTTCAGCTAAATCATGCATGGGAAACCCATAGTATGGTGCACCGTGTGACTGGCAAACGTTTTCAAATGCATCTCAGTTTTCGTCCCCTTTTACTCGGGTTCACAATTCCAGACCATTTACGAACACTCTCCCCACTTGGAGAGTCAGTGCCTTTAACCTCCTGTTGGGCACAGTTTGCAATTTCTGCGCAAGATGAAAAGGAATAGGGAGAACCAATGAGAGACTAGCTGTGTGGTGTTTGCACGGGCAAATTTAATGCTCATTTCGCACCAGGAAGAGGAATTAACCAAAGGCTCAACATGCCGTGCCTGAAACAGATTAGGGCCTGACAATCGTGCGGGATTGCAGCCAGCTCACAAGATAGCGAGTTGAAGAAAGGAGCTCAGGGGCACTGTAACTCACAAACCTGCAGAGTAATAAATGACAGCTATCGTCCAAAAATATATTGAAGGATGTCTGCAAAGACGACTTGTAAGCGGGACAGATTTGCAGGAAAACGATTTCAGGGGGTAGACGGGAATTGCATTTAAAGCATAGGAAAAGAGGCAGAACGTCAACAATGATGCTCTTGGCCAAAAAGGACGTATGCGTTTTTTCCTGAATATATTCAGGAAAAAACGCATACGCCCTTTTTGGCCAACCAAGCAAGCATGTTAAAGAAATCTGCACTACAATGAAGTCTCATTGCTACCCGGGCAAAAGGGCCATATGAAAAAAGTGTAAAGTCCAGAAAGGCAGAACAGGCAATGGAGAACAGGGAGCCTTGTTATGCTGATGGGCGGGATGTAAATTGCCAACAGCCACTCTGGAAAAGTGTATGGTGTTTTCCGGAACACCTAAAAAACAAAGCAACGGAGCCTACGGCATTTCCACTTATGGTCCTACAGTTTAGGGACATTAAAATGAAAAACACACAGCCACCCCAAAGTGTCGGATGGCTCTATTTACAAGAACCTCGTCTACAGTACAAGGTAAATATCCCAGAATGTGAAAAATGGATAAAGAAGTTGTGGTATATACGTACAATGGAATATCACTCAGCAATGAAATCTATGTCATCAGGCCCGTCGCGGCATAATGAGTGGATTCAGGTACGATGATTCTAAGTGAAATAAGTCACACAGAAAATGAAACATCATAAGATATCACTAATAAACGGAATGTAAACTTGGCTACACATGAACTGAATTACAAAACAGAACAGGGTCTCAAATTTAGAAAACCAACTTATGCTTGCTTAAGGGGAAAGGTGAGTTGGCGTGCTGCATAAAACCAGAGATAGAAATTAACACAGATAACTTTCCATAAGCCAAATATGTCATAGTCAAGACCCACCACTTGCTCAACGAAATGGACTAAACACCACATATTCAACACCTAGGAATACACCTGACTAGTAAGAATCTTCAAACCCATGGATTCATATGCCTCCGTAAGAGAATGAAGCGTGTGTACAGCGGCATGAATGCAGCAGAGAAAATCCGATAAATCCCATTGTCAAAATGAATTACAAAAACAAAACCCAAGGACAGTGAAATAGAGAGCAATTCTTAAATAATTCATTCAGTGCTTGTGATGCAACCTGGATTTACCACATATACACCCAGAGCTGAGTGAGACATAAGGTTGGACACTTTGGGCTGATAGCATTGGTGAGGTTCGATAAGCAAATGCAGACCCTTTGAAGTCATACTGCATGGTAGCCATTCCATGGGTCCCAACTGCCAGGTTTAAGGGATTCTTCCTTCAGCTAAAATATGCATGGGAAACCCACATTATGGTGCACCATGTGACGGGGAAACGTTTTCAAATGCATCTCAGTTTTCGTCTCGTTTTACTTGGGTACACCATTCCAGACCCTTTAATAACACTCTCCCCCTTGGAGAGTCTGTACTTTTAACCTCCTGTTTGGCACAGTTTGCAATTTCTGCGCAAGATGAACAGGAATAGGGAGAACCAATGAGAGACTAGCTGTAGGTGTCTGCACGGGCAAATTTAATGCTCATTTCGCACCAGGAAGAGGAATTAACCAAAGGCTCAACATGCCGTGCCTGAACCAGATTAGGGCCTGACAACCGTGCAGGTTTGCATCCAGCTCACAAGATAGCGAGTTGAAGAAAGGAGCTCAGGGGCACTGTAACTCACAAACCTGCAGAGTAATAAATGACAGCTATCGTCCAAAAATATATTGAAGGAGGTCTGCAAAGACGACTTGTAAGCGGGACAGATTTGCAGGAAAACGATTTCAGGGGGTAGACGGGAATTGCATTTAAAGCATAGGAAAAGAGGCAGAACGTCAACAATGATGCTCTTGGCCAAAAAGGGCGTATGCGTTTTTTCCCTGAATATATTCAGGAATAAACGCATACGCCCTTTTTGGCCAACCAAGCAAGCATGTTAAAGAAATCTGCACTACAATGAAGTCTCACTGCCCCCCGGTCAAAAGGGCCATCTGAAAAAAGTGTAAAATCCAGAAAGGCAGCACAGGCCATGGAGAACAGGGAGCCTTGTTATGCTGATGGGCGGGACGTAAATTGCCAACAGCCACTCTGGAGAAGTGTATGGTGTTTCCCGGAACACCGAAAAAACAAAGCTACGGAGCCTACGGCACTTCCACTTATGGTCCTATAGCTTAGGGAAATTAAAATCAAAAACACACAGCCACCCCAAAGTGTCGGACGGCTCTGTTTACAAGAACCTCGTCTACGGTACAAGTTAAATATCCCAGAATGTGAAAAATGGATAAAGAAGTTGTGGTACGTATGTACAGTGGAATATCACACAGCAATGAAATCTATGTCATCAGGCCCGTCGCGGCATAATGAGTGGATTCAGGTACGATGATTCTAAGTGAAATAAGTCACACAGAAAATGAAACATCATAAGATATCACTAATACACGGAATGTAAACTTGGCTACACATGAACTGAATTACAAAACAGAACAGGGTCTCAAATTTAGAAAACCAACTTATGCTTGCTTAAGGGGAAAGGTGAGTTGGGGTGCTGCATAAAACCAGAGATAGAAATTAGCACAGATACCTTTCCATAAGCCAAATATGTAATAGTCAAGTCCTACCCCTTGCTCAACGAAATGGACTAAACACGACATATTCAACGCCTAGGAATACACCTGACTAGTAAGAATCTTCAAACCCATGGATTTATATGTCTCCGTAAGAGAATGAAGCGTGTGTAAAGCGGCATGAATGCAGCAGAGAAAATCCGATAAATCCCATTATCAAAATGAATTACACAAACAAAACCCAAGGACAGTGAAATAGAGAGCAATTCTTAAATAATTCATTCAGGGCTTGTGATGTAACCTGGATTTACCACATCTACACCCAGAGCTGAGTGAGACATAAGGTTGGGCACTTCGGGCTGATAGCATTGGTGAGGTTCGATGAGCAAATGCAGACCCTTTGAAGTCATACAGCATGGTACCCATTCCATGGGTCCCAACTCTCCAAGTTTAAGGGATTCTTCCTTCAGCTAAAACATGCATGGGAAACCCACAGTATGGTGCACCGTGTGACTGGCAAACGTTTTCAAATGCATCTCAGTTTTCGTCCCCTTTTACTCGGGTTCACCATTCCAGACCCTTTACGGACACTCTCCCCACTTGGAGAGTCAGTGCCTTTAACCTCCTGTTGGGCACAGTTTGCAATTTCTGCGCAAGATGAAAAGGAATAGGGAGAACCAATGAGAGACTAGCTGTAGGTGTCTGCACGGGCAAATTTAACGCTCATTTCCCACCAGGAAGTGGAATTAACCAAAGGCTCAGCATGCCGTTCCGGAACCAGATTAGGGCCTGAGGCAATCCTGTGGGTTTGCGGCCAGCTCACAAGATAGCGAGTTGAAGAAATAAGCTCAGGGGCACTGTAACTCACAAACCTGCAGAGTTATAAATGACAGCTATCGTCCAAAAATATATTGAAGGAAGACTGCGAAGACGACTTGAAAGTGGGGCAGAATTGCAGGAAAATGATTTCAGGGGGTAGACGGGAATTGCATTTAAAGCATAGGAAAAGAGGCAGAAGGTCGACAATGATGCTCTTGGCCAAAAAGGGCGTATGTGTTTTTTCCTGAATATATTCAGGAAAAAACGCATACGCCCTTTTTGGCCAACCAAGCAAGCATGTTCAAGAAATCTGCACTACAATGAAGTCTCACTGTCCCCCGGTCAAAAGGGACATCTGAAAAATGTGTAAAATCCAGAAAGGCAGCACAGGCCATGGAGAACAGCGAGCCTTGTTATGCTGATGGGCAGGATGTAAATTGCGAACTGCCACTCTGGAGAAGTGTATGGTGTTTCCCGGAACATCTAAAAAACAAAGCAACGGAGCCTACAGCACTTCCCCTTATGGTCCTATAGCTTAGGAAAATTATAAATCAAAAACACACAGCCACCCAAACGTCTCGGGCGCCTCTGTTTACAAGAACCTCGTCTACGGTACAAGTTAAATATCCCAGAATGTGAAAAATGGATAAAGAAGTTGTGGTACGTATGTACAGTGGAATATCACACAGCAATGAAATCTATGTCATCAGGCCCGTCGCGGCATAATGAGTGGATTCAGGTACGATGATTCTAAGTGAAATAAGTCACACAGGAAATGAAACATCATAAGATATCACTAATACACGGAATGAAAACTTGGCTACACATGAACTGAATTACAAAACAGAACAGGGTCTCAAATTTAGAAAACCAACTTATGCTTGCTTAAGGGGAAAGGTGAGTTGGGGTACTGCATAAAACCAGAGATAGAAATTAGCACAGATACCTTTCCATAAGCCAAATATGTAATAGTCAAGACCTACCCCTTGCTCAACGAAATGGACTAAACACCCCATATTCAACGCCTAGGAATACACCTGACTAGTAAGAATCTTCAAACCCATGGATTTATATGTCTCCGTAAGAGAATGAAGCATGTGTACAGCGGCATGAATGCAGCAGAGAAAATCCGATAAATCCCATTATCAAAATGAATTACACAAACAAAACCCAAGGACAGTGAAATAGAGAGCAATTCTTAAATAATTCATTCAGGGCTTGTGATGTAACCTGGATTTACCACATCTACACCCAGAGCTGAGTGAGACATAAGGTTGTGCACTTCGGGCTGATAGCATTGGTGAGGTTCGATGAGCAAATGCAGACCCTTTGAAGTCATACAGCATGGTACCCATTCCATGGGTCCCAACTCTCCAAGTTTAAGGGATTCTTCCTTCAGCTAAAACATGCATGGGAAACCCACAGTATGGTGCACCGTGTGACTGGCAAACGTTTTCAAATGCATCTCAGTTTTCGTCCCCTTTTACTCGGGTTCACCATTCCAGAACCTTTACTAACACTCTCCCCACTTGGAGAGTCAGTGCCTTTAACCTCCTGTTTGGCACAGTTTGCAATTTCTGCGCAAGTTGAACAGGAATAGGGAGAACCAATGAGAGACTAGCAGTAAGTGTCTGCACGGGCAAATTTAATGCTCAATTCCCACCAGGAAGAGGAATTAACCAAAGGATCAGCATGCCGTGCCGGAACCAGATTAGGGCCTGAAGCAATCCTGCGGGTTTGCGCCCAGCTCACAAGTTGCGAGTTGAAGAAAGGAGCTCAGGGGCACTGTAACTCACAAACCTGCAGAGTTATAAATGACAGCTATCGTCCAAAAATATATTGAAGGAAGGCTGCGAAGACGACTTGTAAGCGGGGCAGAATTGCAGGAAAACGATTTCAGGGGGTAGACGGGAATTGCATTTAAAGCATAGGAAAAGATGCAGAACGTCGACAATGATGCTCTTGGCCAAAAAGTGTGTATGCGTTTTTTCCTGAATTTATTCAGGAAAAAAAGCATATGCACTTTTTGGCCAACCAAGCAAGCATGTTAAAGAAATCTGCACTACAATGAAGTCTCATTGCCCCCCGGGCAAAAGGGCCATCTGCAAAAAGTGTAAAGTCCAGAAAGGCAGCACAGGCAATGGAGAACAGGGAGCCTTGTTATGCTGATGGGCGGGATGTAAATTGCCAACAGCCACTCTGAAGAAGTGTTTGGTGTTTTCCGGAACACCTAAAAAACAGAGCAACGGAGCCTACGGCATTTCTACTTATGGTCCTATAGTTTAGGGACATTAAAATAAAAAACACACAGCCACCCCAAAGTGTCAGACGGCTCTATTTACAAGAACCTCGTCTACGGTACAAGGTAAATATCCCAGAATGTGAAAAATGGATAAAGAAGTTGTGGTACGTACATACAATGGAATATCACTCAGCAATGAAATCTATGTCATCAGGCCCGTCGCGGCATAATGAGTGGATTCAGGTACGATGATTCTAAGTGAAATAAGTCACACAGAAAATGAAACATCATAAGATATCACTAATACACGGAATGTAAACTTGGCTACACATGAACTGAATTACAAAACAGAACAGGGTCTCAAATTTAGAAAACCAACATATGCATGCTTAAGGGGAAAGGTGAGTTCGCGTGCTGCATAAAACCAGAGATAGAAATTAGCACAGATAACTTTCCATAAGCCAAATATGTCATAGTCAAGACCCACCACTTGCTCAACGAAATGGACTAAACACCACATATTCAACACCTAGGAATACACCTGACTAGTAAGAATCTTCACACCCATGGATTCATATGCCTCCGTAAGAGAATGAAGTGTGTGTACAGCGGCATGAATGCAGCAGAGAAAATCCGATAAATCCAATTGTCAAAATGAATTACAAAAACAAAACACAAGGACAGTGAAATAGAGAGCAATTCTTAAATAATTCATTCAGGGCTTGTGATGCAACCTGGATTTACCACATATACACCCAGAGCTGAGTGAGACATAAGGTTGGACACTTTGGGCTGATAGCATTGTTGAGGTTCGATAAGCAAATGCAGACCCTATGAAGTCATACTGCATGGTAGCCATTCCATGGGTCCCAACTCTCCAGGTTTAAGGGATTCTTCCTTCAGCTAAAACATGCATGGGAAACACACATTATGGTGCACCATGTGACGGGGAAACGTTTTCAAATGCATCTCAGTTTTCGTCTCGTTTTACTTGGGTACACCATTCCAGACCCTTTAATAACACTCTCCCCACTGGGAGAGTCTGTACCTTTAACCTCCGATTTGGCACAGTTTGCAATTTCTGCGCAAGATGTACAAAAATAGGGAGAACCAATGAGAGACTAGGTGTAGGTGTCTGCACGGGCAAATTTAATGCTCATTTCCCACCAGGAAGAGGAATTAACCAAAGGCTCAGCATGCCGTGCCGGAACCAGTTTAGGGCCTGAAGCAATCCAGCAGTTTTGCGGCCAACTTACAATAAAGCAAGTTGAAGAAAGGAGCTCAGGGACACTGTAACTCACAAACCTGCAGAGTTATAAATGACAGCTATCGTCCAAAAATATATTGAAGGAAGGCTGCGAAGAGGACTTGAAAGCGGGGCAGAACTGCAGGAAAACGATTTCAGGGGCTAGACTGGAATTGCATTTAAAGCATAGGAAAAGAGGCAGAACGTCGACAATGATGCACTTGGCCAAAAAGGGCGTATGCGTGTTTTCCTGAATATATTCAGAAAACACGCATACGCCCTTTTTGGCCAACCAAGCATGCATGTTAAAGAATTCTGCACTAAAATGAAGTCCCACTGCCCCTCGGTCAAAAGGGCCATCTGAAAAAAGTGTAAAATCCAGAAATGTAGCACAGGCCATGGAGAACAGGGAGCCTTGTTATGCTGATGGGTGGGATGTAAATTTCCAAGAGCCACTCTGGAGAAGTGCATGGTTTTTCCTGAAACACCTAAAAAACAAAGCAACGGAGCCTACGGCACTTCCACTTATGGTCCTATAGATTAGGGAAATTAAAATCAAAAACACACAGCCACCCCAAAGTTTCAGACGGCTCTGTTTACAAGAACCTCGTCTACGGTACAAGTTAAATATCCCAGAAAGCGAAAAATGGATAAAGAAGTTGTGGTACGTACGTATAATGGAATATCACTCACCAATGAAATCTATGTCATCAGGCCCGTCGTGGCATAATGAGTGGATTGAGGTACGATGATTCTAAGTGAAATATGTCACACAGAAAATGAAACATCATAAGATATCACTAATACACGGAATGGAATCTTGGCTACACATGAACTGAATTACAAAACAGAACAGGGTCTCAAGTTGAGAAAACCAACTTACGTTTGCTTAAGGGGAAAGGTGAGTTGGGGTGCTGCATAAAACCAGAGATAGAAATTAGCACAGATACCATTCCATAAGTCAAATATGTAATAGTCAAGACCTACCCCTTGCTCAACGAAATGGGCTAAACACCCTATATTCAACGCCTAGGAATACACCTGACTAGTAAGAATCTTCAAACCCATGGATTTATATGTCTCCATAAGAGAATCAAGCGTGTGTACAGCTGCATGAAGGCAGCAGAGAAAATCCGATAAATCCCATTATCAAAATGAATTAAAAAAACAAAACACAATGACAGTGAAATAGAGAGCAATTCTTAAATAATTCATTCAGGGCTTGTGATGCAACCTGTATTTACCTCATCTACACCCAGAGCTGAGTGAGACATAAGGTTGGACACTTCGGGCTGATAGCATTGGTGAGGTTCGATGAGCAAATGCAGACCCTTTGAAGTCATACTGCATGGTACCCATTCCATGGGTCCCAACTCTCCAGGTTTAAGCGATTCTTCCTTCAGTTAAAACATGCATGGGAAACCCACAGTATGGTGCACCGTGTGACCGGGAAACGTTTTCAAATGCATCTCAGTTTTCGTCGACTTTTACACGGGTACACAATTCCAGACCCTTTACTAACACTCTCCCCACTTGGAGAGTCAGTGCCTTTAACCTGCTGTTTGGCACAGTTTGCAATTTCTGCGCAAGATGAACAGGAATAGGGAGATCCAATGAGAGACTAGCTGTAGGTTTCTGCACCGGCAAATTTAAGGCTCATTTCACACCAGGAAGAGGAATTAACCAAATGCTCAGCATTTCATGCCGCAAAAAGATTAGGGCCTGAAGCAATCCTGCGGTTTTGGGGCCAGCTCACAAGAAAGCGATTTGTAGAAAGGAGCTCAGGGGCACTGTAATTCACAAACCTGCAGAGTTATAAATGACAGCTACCGTCCAAAAATATATTGAAGGAAGGCTGCGAAGAGGACTTGAAATCGGGGCAGAATTGCAGGAAAACGATTTCAGCGGGTAGACGGGAATTGCATTTAAAGCATAGGAAAAGAGGCAGAACGTCCAAAATGATGCACTTGGCCAAAAAGGGCGTATGCGTTTTTTCCTGAATATATTCAGGAAAAAACGCATACGCCCTTTCTGGCCAACCAAGAAAGCATGTTAAAGATATCTGCACTACAATGAAGTCTCACTGCCCCCCGGTCAAAAGGGCCATCTGAAAAAAGTGTAAAATCCAGAAAGGCAGCACAGGCCATGGAGAACAGGGAGCCTTGTTATGCTGATCGGCGGGATGTAAATTGCCAAAAGCCACTCTGGAGAAGTGTATGGTGTTTCCCGGAACACCGAAAAAACAAAGCTACGGAGCCTCTGGCACTTGCACTTATGGTCCTATAGTTTAGGGAAATTAAAATAAAAAACACACAGCCACCCCAAAGTGTCGGACGGCTCTGTTTACAAGAACCTCGTCTACGGTACAAGTTAAATATCCCAGAATGTGAAAAATGGATAAGGAAGTTGTGGTACGTACGTACAATGGAATATCACTCAGCAATGAAATCTATGTCATCAGGCCCGTCGCGGCATAATGAGTGGATTCAGGTACGATGATTCTAAGTGAAATAAGTCACACAGAAAATGAAACATCATAAGATATCACTAATACACGGAATGTAAACTTGGCTACACATGAACTGAATTACAAAACAGAACAGGGTCTCAAATTTAGAAAACCAACTTATGCTTGCTTAAGGGGAAAGGTGAGTTGGGGTGCTGCATAAAACCAGAGATAGAAATTAGCACAGATACCTTTCCATAAGCCAAATATGTAATAGTCAAGACCTACCCTTTGCTCAACAAAATGGACTAAACACCCCATGTTCAACGCCTAGGAATACACCTGACTAGTAAGAATCTTCAAACCCATGGATTTATATGTCTCCGTAAGAGAATGAAGCGTGTGTACAGCGGCATGAATGCAGCAGAGAAAATCCGATAAATCCCATTATCAAAATGAATTACACAAACAAAACCCAAGGACAGTGAAATAGAGAGCAATTCTTAAATAATTCATTCAGGGCTTGTGATGCAACCTGGATTTACCACATCTACACCCAGAGCTGAGTGAGACATAAGGTTGGGCACTTCGGGCTGATAGCATTGGTGAGGTTCGATGAGCAAATGCAGACCCTTTGAAGTCATACAGCATGGTACCCATTCCATGGGTCCCAACGCTCCAAGTTTAAGGGATTCTTCCTTCAGCTAAAACATGCATGGGAAACCCACAGTATGGTGCACCGTGTGACTGGCAAACGTTTTCAAATGCATCTCAGTTTTCGTCCCCTTTTACTCGGGTTCACCATTCCAGACGCCTTACGAACACTCTCCCCACTTGGAGAGTCAGTGCCTTTAACCTCCTGTTGGGCACAGTTTGCAATTTCTGCGCAAGATGAAAAGGAATAAGGAGAACGAATGAGAGACTAGCTCTAGGTGTCTGCACGGGCAAATTTAACGCTCATTTCCCACCAGGAAGAGGAGTTAACCAAAGGCTCAGCATGCCGTGCCGGAACCAGACTAGGGCCTGAGGCAATCCTGTGGGTTTGCGGCCAGCTCACAAGATAGCGAGTTGAAGAAATGAGCTCAGGGGCACTGTAACTCACAAACCTGCAGAGTTATAAATGACAGCTATCGTCCAAAAATATATTGAAGGAAGGCTGCGAAGACGACTTGTAAGCGGGACAGATTTGCAGGAAAACGATTTCAGGGGGTAGACGGGAATTGCATTTAAAGCATAGGAAAAGAGGCAGAACGTCGACAATGATGCTCTTGGCCAAAAAGGGCGTATGCGTTTTTTCCTGAATATATTCAGGAAAAAACGCATACGCCCTTTTTGGCCGACCAAGCAAGCATGTTAAAGAAATCTGCACTACAATGAGGTCTCACTGCCCCCCGGTCAAAAGGGCCATCTGAAGAAAGTGTAAAATCCAGAAAGGCAGCACAGGCCATGGAGAACAGGGAGCCTTGTTATGCTGATGGGCGGGATGTAAATTGCCAACAGCCAGTCTGGAAAAATGTATGGTGTTTCCCGGAACATCTAAAAAACAAAGCAACGGAGCCTATGGCACTTCCCCTTATGGTCCTATAGCTTAGGAAAATTAAAATCAAAAACACACAGCCACCCAAAAGTGTCGGACGGCTCTGTTTACAAGAACCTCGTCTAAGGTACAAGTTAAATATCCCAGAATGTGAAAAATGGATAAAGAAGTTGTGGTACGTACGTACAATGGAATATCACTCAGCAATGAAATCTATGTCATCAGGCCCGTCGAGGCATAATGAGTGGATTCAGGTACGATGATTCTAAGTGAAATAAGTCACACAGAAAATGAAACATCATAAGATATCACTAATACACGGAATGTAAACTTGGCTACACATGAACTGAATTACAAAACAGAACAGGGTCTCAAATTTAGAAAACCAACTTATGCTTGCTTAAGGGGAAAGGTGAGTTGGGGTGCTGCATAAAACCAGAGATAGAAATTAGCACAGATACCTTTCCATAAGCCAAATATGTAATAGTCAAGACCTACCCCTTGCTCAACGAAATGGACTAAACACCCCATATTCAACGCCTAGGAATACACCTGACTAGTAAGAATCTTCAAACCCATGGATTTATATGTCTCCGTAAGAGAATGAAGCGTGTGTACAGTGGCATGAAGGCAGCAGAGAAAATCCGATAAATCCCATTATCAAAATGAATTACACAAACAAAACACAAGGACAGTGAAATAGAGAGCAATTCTTAAATAATTCATTCAGGGCTTGTGATGCAACCTGGATTTACCACATCTACACCCAGAGCTGAGTGAGACATAAGGTTGGGCACTTCGGGCTGATAGCATTGGTGAGGTTCGATGAGCAAATGCAGACCCTTTGAAGTCATACAGCATGGTACCCATTCCATGGGTCCCAACTCTCCAAGTTTAAGGGATTCTTCCTTCAGCTAAAACATGCATGGGAAACCCACAGTATGGTGCACCGTGTGACTGGCAAACGTTTTCAAATGCATCTCAGTTTTCGTCCCCTTTTACTCGGGTTCACCATTCCAGACCCTTTACGAACACTCTCCCCACTTGGAGAGTCAGTGCCTTTAACCTCCTGTTGGGCACAGTTTGCAATTTCTGCGCAAGATGAAAAGGAATAGGGAGAACCAATGAGAGACTAGCTCTAGGTGTCTGCACGGGCAAATTTAACGCTCATTTCCCACCAGGAAGAGGAATTAACCAAAGGCTCAGCATGCCGTGCCAGAACCAGATTAGGGCCTGAGGCAATCCTGTGGGTTTGCGGCCAGCTCACAAGATAGCGAGTTGAAGAAATGAGCTCAGGGGCACTGTAACTCACAAACCTGCAGAGTTATAAATGACAGCTATCGTCCAAAAATATATTGAAGGAAGGCTGTGAAGACGACTTGTAAGTGGGGCAGAATTGCAGGAAAACGATTTCAGGGGGTAGACGGGAATTGCATTTAAAGCATAGGAAAAGAGGCAGAACGTTGACAATGATGCTCTTGGCCAAAAAGGGCGTATGCGTTTTTTCCTGAATATATTCAGGAAAAAACGCATACGCCCTTTTTGGCCAACCAAGCAAGCATGTTAAAGAAATCTGCACTACAATGAAGTCTCACTGCCCCCTGGTCAAAAGGGCCATCTGAAAAAAGTGTAAAATCCAGAAAGGCAGCACAGGCCATGGAGAACAGCGAGCCTTGTTATGCTGATGGGCGGGATGTAAATTGCCAACAGCCAGTCTGGAAAAATGTATGGTGTTTCCCGGAACATCTAAAAAACAAAGCAACGGAGCCTATGGCACTTCCCCTTATGGTCCTATAGCTTAGGAAAATTAAAATCAAAAACACACAGCCACCCAAAAGTGTCGGACGGCTCTGTTTACAAGAACCTCGTCTACGGTACATGTTAAATATCCCAGAATGTGAAAAATGGATAAAGAAGTTGTGGTACGCACGTACAATGGAATATCACTGAGCAATGAAATCTATGTCATCAGGCCCGTCGCGGCATAATGAGTGGATTCAGGTACGATGATTCTAAGTGAAATAAGTCACACAGAAAATGAAACATCATAAGATATCACTAATACACGGAATGTAAACTTGGCTACACATGAACTGAATTACAAAACAGAACAGGGTCTCAAATTTAGAAAACCAACTTATGCTTGCTTAAGGGGAAAGGTGAGTTGGGGTGCTGCATAAAACCAGAGATAGAAATTAGCACAGATACCTTTCCATAAGCCAAATATGTAATAGTCAAGACCTACCCCTTGCTCAACGAAATGGACTAAACACCCCATATTCAACGCCTAAGAATACACATGACTAGTAAGAATCTTCAAACCCATGGATTTATATGTCTCAGTAAGAGAAAGAAGCCCTTGTACAGTAGTATGAATGCAGCAGAGAAAATCCGATAAATCCCATTATCAAAATGAATTACAAAAACAAAACACAAGGACAGTGAAATAGAGAGCAATTCTTAAATAATTCATTCAGGGCTTGTGAAGCAACCTGGATTTACCTCATCTAAACTCAGAGCTGAGTGAGACATAAGGTTGGACACTTCGGGCTGATAGCATTGGTGAGGTTCGATGAGCAAATGCAGACCATTAGAAGTCATATTGCATGGTACCCATTCCATGGGTCCCAACTCTCCAGGTTTAAGCGATTCTTCCTTCAGCTAAAGCATGCATGGGAAACCCACAGTATGGTGCACCGTGTGACCGGGAAACGTTTTCACATGCATCTCAGTTTTTGTCCTCTTTTACTCGGGTTCACCATTCCAGACCCTTTACTAACACTCTCCGCACTTGGAGAGTCAGTGCCTTTAACCTCCTGTTTGGCACAGTTTGCAATTTCTGCGCAAGATGAACAGGAATAGGGAGAACCAATGAGAGACTAGCTGTAGGTGTCTGCATGGGCAAATTTAACGCTCATTTCCAACCAGGAAGAGGAATTAACCAAAGGCTCAGCATGCCGTGCCTGGACCAGATTAGGGCCTGAAGGAATCCTGCGGCTTTTCGGCCAGCTCAAAAGAAAGCAATTTGAAGAACGGAGCTCAGGGGCACTGTAATTCACAAACCTGCAAAGTTATAAATGACAGCTATCGTCCAAAAATATATTGAAGGAAGGCTGCGAAGAGGACTTGAAAGCGGGGCAGAATTCCAGGAAAACGATTTCAGGGGGTAGACTGGAATTGCATTTAAAGCATAGGAAAAGAGGCAGAACGTCGACAATGATGCTCTTGGCCAAAAAGGGCGTATGCGTTTTTTCCTGAATATATTCAGGAAAAAACGCATACGCCCTTTTTGGCCAACCAAGCAAGCATGTTAAAGAAATCTGCACTACAATGAAGTCTCACTGCCCCCCGGTCAAAAGGGCCATCTGAAAAAAGTGTAAAATCCAGAAATGCAGGACAAGTCATGGAGAACAGGGAGCCTTGTTATGCTGATGGTCAGGATGTAATTTGCCAACAGCCACTCTGGAGAAGTGTATGGTGTTTCCTGAAACACGTAGGAAACAAAGCAACACAGCCTATGGCACTTCCACATATGGTCCTATAGCATAGGGAAATTAAAATAAAACACACACAGCCACCCCAAAGTTTGGGACGGCTCTATTTACAAGAACCTCGTCTACGGTACAAGTTAAATATCCGAGAAAGCAAAAAATGGATAAAGAAGTTGTGGTACGTACGTACAATGCAATATCACTCAGCAATTAAATCTACGTCACCTGGCCCGTAGAGGCATAATGAGTGGATTCAGGTAGGATGATTCTACGAGAGATAAGTCACACAGAAAAAGAAACATTATAAGATATCACTAATACACGGAATGTAAACTTGGCTACACATGAACTGAATTACAAAACAGAACAGGGTCTCAAATTCAGAAAACCAACTTATGCTTGCTTATGGGGAAAGGTGAGTTGGGGTGCTGCATAAAACCAGAGATAGAAATTAGCACAGATACCTTTCCATAAGCCAAATATATAATAGACAAGACCTACTCCTTGCTAAACGAAATGGGCTCAACACCCCATATTCAACGCCTGGGAATATACCTGACAAGTAAGAATCTTAAAACCCATGGATTTATATGTCTCCATAAGGAAATCAAGCATGTGTACAGCAGCCTAAACGCAGCAGTGAAAATCCGATAAATCCCATTATCAAAATAAATTTCAAAAACAAAACACAATGACAGTGAAATAGAGAGCAATTCTTAAATAATTCATTCAGGGCTTGTGATGCAACCTGGAATTACCACATCTACACCCAGAGCTGGGTGAGACATAAGGCTGGACAGTTCGGGCTGATAACATTGGTGAGGTTCAGTGAGCAAACGCAGACCCTTTGAAGTCACACTGCATGGTACCCATTCCATGGGTCCCAACTCTCCAGGTTTAAGGGATTCTTCCTTCAGCTAAAACATGCATGGGAAACCCAGAGTATGGTCCACCGTGTGATTGGGAAACGTTTTCAAATGCATCTCAGGTTTCGTCCCCTGGTACTCGGGCTCACGGTTCCAGACGCTTTACTAACACTCTCCCCACTTGGAGAGTCAGTGCCTTTAACCTCCTGTTTGGCACAGTTTGCAATTTCTGTGCAAGATGAACAGGAATAGGGAGAACCAATGAGAGACTAGCTGTAGGTGTCTGCACGGGCAAATGGAACGCTCATTTCCCACCAGGAAGAGTAATTAACCAAAGGCTCAGCATGCCCTGCCCGAGCCAGATTAGGGCCTGAAGCAATCCAGCGGTTTTGCGGCCAGCTCACAAGAAAGCGAGTTGAAGAAAGGAGCTCAGGGGCACTGTAATTCACAAACCTGCAGAGTTATGAATGACAGCTATCGTCCAAAAATGTATTGAAATAAGTCTTCGAAGAGGACTTGAAAGTGGGGCAGAATTTCAGGAAAACGATTTCAGGGGGTAGACTGGAATTGCACTTAAAGCATAGGAAAAGAGGCCGAATGTCGACAATGATGCACTTGGCCAAAAAGGGCGTATGCGTTTTTTCCTGAATATTCAGGAAAAAACGCATACGCCCTTTTTGGCCAACCAAGCAAGCCTGTAAAGAAATCTGCACTACAATGAAGTCTCACTGCCCCCAGGTCACAAGGGCTATCTGAAAAAAGTGTAAAATCCAGAAAGGCAGGACAGGTCATGGAGAACAGGGAGCCTTGTTATGCTGATGGGCGGGATGTAAATTGCCAACAGCCACTCTGGAGAAGTGTATGGTGTTTCCTGAAACACGTAGGAAACAAAGCAACACAGCCTATGGCACTTTCACTTATGGTCCTGTAGCTTAGGGAAATTAAAATCAAAAACACACAGCCACCCCAAAGTTTGGGACGGCTCTGTTTACAAGAACCTCGTCTACGGTACAAGTTAAATATCCGAGAAAGCAAAAAATGGATAAAGAAGTTGTGGTACGTACGTACAATGGAATATCACTCAGCAATGAAATCTATGTCATCAGGCCCGTAGCGGCATAATGAGTGGATTCAGGTACGATGATTCTACGAGAAATAAGTCACACAGAAAAAGAAACATCATAAGATATCACTAATACACGGAATGTAAACTTGGCTACACATGAACTGAATTACAAAACAGAACAGGGTCTCAAATTTAGAAAACCAACTTATGCTTGCCTATGGGGAAAGGTGAGTTGGGGTGCTGCATATAACCAGAGATTGAAATTACCACAGAGAGAACACCTACTGAAGGCTGGCAGAAGACCTCAGACCTCCCAAAAGGCAAGAAACTCCCCTCGTACCTGGGTAGGGCAAAAGAAAAAACAGAGACAAAAGAATAAGGAGGGAACCTGCAGCAGTGGGAGGGAGCTGTGAAGGAGGAAAAGTTTCCACACACTAGGAAGCCCCTCCGCGGGCGGAGACCGCGGGAGGCGGAGGGGGGAGCTTCGGGACCGCGGAGTAGTGCACAGCGAGGGGTGCGGAGGGCAAAGCGGGGAGATTCCCGCACAGAGGATCGGTGCCCACCGGCACTCACCAGCCCGAGAGGCTTGTCTGCTCACCCGCCGGGGCGGGCGGGGCTGCGAGCTGTGGCTCGGGTTTCGGTTTTGGACGGAGCTCAGGTAGAGGACTGGGGTTCGCGGCTTGAACATAGCCTAAAGGGGTTAGTGCACCACGACTAGCTGGGAGGGAGTTCGGGGAAAAGCCTGCACCTGCCGAAGAGGCAAGAGACTTTTTCTTCCCTCTTTGTTTCCTGGTGCGCGAGGAGAGAGGTTTAAGAGCGCTGCTTAAAGGAACTCCAGAGACGGGTGCGAGCCGCGGCTAAAAGCGCGAACCCCAGAGACGGGCACGAGCCGCGGCTAAAAGCGCGAACCCCAGAGACGGGCGCGAGCCGTGGCTAAAAGCGCGGACCCCAGAAACGGGCGGGAGACGCTAAGGCTGCTGTTGCCGCCACCAAGGGGCCTGTGTGCGAGCACAGGTCACTCTCCACACCCCTCTTCCGCGGAGCCTGTGCAGCCCGCCACTGCCAGGTTCCCGGGAACCAGGGACAACTTCCCCGGGAGAACGCACGGCGGGCCTCAGGCTGGTGCAACGTCACACCGGCCTCTGCCGCAACGTCACGCCGCCTCTGACGCCGCAGGCCCGCCCCGCACGCAGTGCCCCTCCTCCCCCCCCCCTGGCCTGAGTGAGCCAGAGCCCCCGAATCAGCGGCTCCTTTAACCCTGTCCTGTCTGAGCAAAAAACAGACGCCCTCCAGCGACCTACACGCAGAGGCAGGGCCAAATCTAAAGCTGAGCTCCTTCCTGTAAGCTGTGAGAACAAAGAAGAGAAAGGGAAATCTCTCCCAGCAGCCTCAGAAGCAGCGGATTAAAGCTCCACAATCAACTTGATATACCCTGCATCTGTGGAATACCTGAATAGACAAGGAATGATCCCAAATTGAAGAGGTGGAATTTAGGAGCGAGATCTATGATTTTTTTCCCTTCTCCTCTTTTTGTGAATGTGTACGTGTATGCTTCTGTGTGAGACCGTGCCTGTATACTCTTGCTTCCACCATTTGTCCTAGGGCTCTATCTGTCCATGGTTTTTTAAAAAACTTTTTTTCTCAATAATTAATTTTAATTGTAATAACTTTATTATACTTTACCTTCGTTCTTTCTTTCTTTCTTTCCTTCCTTCCTTCCCTCCTTTAGACAACGAATCACCCCAAATTGAGGAGGTGGTCTCTGAGAGCAAGATTTATGATTTTTCCCCCTTTACCTCTTTTTGTGAAGGTGTATGTGTATGCTTCTGTGTAAGATTTTCTCTGTATAGCTTTGCTTCCAACATTTGTCCTAAGGTTCTATCCGTCCCCTTTTTTTTTTCTAAATATTTTTTAATTCAATAACTATATTATACTTTATTTTATTTTTACTTATCTTCTTTCTTTCTGTCTTTTTTCCTTCTTTCCCTCCTTCCTTCCTTCCTTCCTTCCTCCCTCCCTCCCTCCTTTCTTTCCTTCTTTGCTTCTTTCTTCCTTCCTTCCTTTCCTCCTTTCCTTCTTTCTTTCCTCATACTTCTACTAATTCTCTCTACTTTTTCTCCCTTTTATTCTGAGCCGTGTGGATGAAAGGCTCTTGGTGCTCCAGCCAGGAGTCAGGGCTCTGCCTCTGAGGTAGGAGAGCCAACTTCAGGGCACTGGTCAACAAGAGGCCACCCAGCTCCACATAATATTAAATGGTGGAAATCTCCCAGTGACCTCCATCTTAACACCAGCACCCAGCTTCACTCAACGACCAGCAAGCCACAGTGCTAGACAACCTATGCCAAACAACTAGCAAAACAGGAACACAACCCCACCCATTAGCAGAGAGGCTGCCGAAAATCATAATAAGGCCACAGACACCCCAAAACACACCACCAGAAGTGAACCTGCCCACTAAAGAGACAAGATCCAGCCTCATCCACCAGAACACAGGCACTAGTCCCCTCCACCAGGAAGCCTACACAACCCACTGAAACAACCTTATCCACTGGAGACAGACATCAAAAACAACGGGAACACGTACGTGCAGCCTGCAAAAAGGAGACCCCAAACACAGTAAGATAAGCAAAATGAGAAGACAGAAAAACACACAGCAGATGAAGGAGCAAGATAAAAATGCGCCAGACCTAACAAATGAAGAAGAAATAGGCAGTCTACCTGAAAAAGAATTCAGAATAATGATAGTAAGGATGATCCGAAATCTTGGAAGTAGAATGGACAAAATGCAAGAAACAGTTAACAAGGACCTAGAAGAAATAAAGATGAAACAAGCAATGATGAACAATGCAATAAATGAAATTAAAAGTACTCTAGATGGGATCAATAACAGAATAACTGAGGCAGAAGAACGGATAAGTGACCTGGAAGATAAAATAGTGGAAATAACTACTGCAGAGCAGAATAAAGAAAAAAGAATGAAAAGAACTGAGGACAGTCTCAGAGACCTCTGGGACAACATTAAACGCAACAACATTCGAATTATAGGGGTTCCAGAAGAAGAAGAGAAAAAGAAAGGGACTGAGAAAATATTTGAAGAGATTATAGTTGAAAACTTCCCTAATATGGGAAAGGAAATAGTTAATCAAGTCCAGGAAGTACAGAGAGTCCCATACAGGATAAATATAAGGAGAAATACGCCAAGACACATATTAATCAAACTGTCAAAAATTAAATACAAAGAAAGCATATTAAAAGCAGCAAGGGAAAAACAACAAATAACACACAAGGGAATCCCCATAAGGTTAACAGCTGATCTCTCAGCAGAAACCCTACAAGCCAGAAGGGAGTGGCAGGACATACTGAAAGTGATGTAGGAAAAAAACCTGCAACCAAGACTACTCTACCCAGCAAGGATCTCATTCAGATTTGATGGAGAAATTAAAACCTTTACAGACAAGCAAAAGCTGAGAGAGTTCAGCACCACCAAACCAGCTTTACAACAAATGCTAAAGGAACTTCTCTAGACAAGGAACACAAGAGAAGGAAAAGACCTATAATAACGAACCCAAAACAATATAGAAAATGGGAATAGGAACATACATATCGATAATTACCTTAAATGTAAATGGACTGGGGGACCTTGAAGATGGCGGAAGAGTAAGACGCGGAGATCGCCTTCCTCCCCACGGATACACCAGAAATACATCTACACGTGGAACAACTCCTACAGAACACCTACTGAAGGCTGGCAGAAGACCTCAGACCTCCCAAAAGGCAAGAAACTCCCCACGTACCTGGGTAGGGCAAAAGAAAAAAAGAAAAAACAGAGACAAAAGAATAAGGACGGCACCTGCGCCAGTGGGAGGGAGCTGTGAAGGAGGAAAAGTTTCCACACACTAGGAAGCCCCTCCGCGGGCGGAGACTGCGGGAGGCGGAGGGGGGGGCTTCGGGACCGAGGAGTAGTGCACAGCGACGGGTGCGGAGGGCAAAGCGGGGAGATTCCCGCACAGAGGATCGGTGCCGACCGGCACTCACCAGCCCGAGAGGCTTGTCTGCTCACCCGCCCGGGCGGGCGGGGCTGCGAGCTGAAGCTCGGGTTTCGGTTTTGGACAGAGCGCAGGGAGAGGACTGGGGTTGGCGGCTTGAACATAGCCTGAAGGGGTTAGTGCACCACGACTAGCCGGGAGGGAGTTCGGGGAAAAGCCTGCACCTGCCGAAGAGGCAAGAGACTTTTTCTTCCCTCTTTGTTTCCTGGTGCGCGAGGAGAGGGGTTTAAGAGCGCTGCTTAAAGGAACTCCAGAGACGGGCGCGAGCCGCGGCTAAAAGCGCGAACCCCAGAGACGGGCGCGAGCCGCGGCTAAAAGCGCGAACCCCAGAGACGGGCGCGAGCCGCGGCTAAAAGCGCGGACCCCAGAGACGGGCGGGAGACGCTAAGGCTGCTGCTGCCGCCACCAAGGGGCCTGTGTGCGAGCACAGGTCACTCTCCACACCCCTCTTCTGCGGAGCCTGTGCAGCCCGCCACTGCCAGGTTCCCGGGAACCAGGGACAACTTCCCCGGGAGAACGCACGGCGGGCCTCAGGCTGGTGCAACGTCACGCCGGCCTCTGCCGCAACGTCACGCCGCCTCTGACGCCGCAGGCCCGCCCCGCACGCAGTGCCCCTCCTTCCCCCCCCTCACCCCCGGCCTGAGTAAGCCTGAGCCCCCGAATCAGCGGCTCCTTTAACCCCGTCCTGTCTGAGCAAAAAACAGACGCCCTCCAGCGACCTACACGCAGAGGCAGGGCCAAATCCAAAGCTGAGCTCCTGTGAGCTGTGAGAACAAAGAAGAGAAAGGGAAATCTTTCCCAGCAGCCTCAGAAGCAGAGGATTAAAGCTCCACAATCAACTTGATATACCCTGCATCTGTGGAATACCTGAATAGACAAGGAATGATCCCAAATTGAAGAGGTGGAATTTAGGAGCGAGATCTATGATTTTTTTCCCTTCTCCTCTTTTTGTGAATATGTACGTGTATGCTTATGTGTGACATCTTGTCTGTATACTCTTGCTTCCACCATTTGTCCTAGGGCTCTATCCGTCCATGGTTTTTAAAAAAAAAAAAATTTTTTTTCTCAATAATTAATTTTAATTGTAATAACTTTATTATACTTTACCGTCGTTCCTTCTTTCTTTCTTTCTTTCTTTCCGTCCTTCCCTCCTTTAGACAACGAATCACCCCAAATTGAGGAGGTGGTCTCTGAGAGCAAGATTTATGACTTTTCCCCCTTTACCTCTTTTTGTGAAGGTGTATGTGTATGCTTCTGTATAAGATTTTCTCTGTATAGCTTTGCTTCCAACATTTGTCCTAAGGTTCTATCCGTCCCTCTTTTTTTTTTTTTCTAAATATTTTTTAATTCAATAACTATATTATACTTTATTTTATTTTTACTGTATCTTCTTTCTTTCTGTCTTTTTTCCTTCTTTCCCTCCTTCCTTCCTTCCTTCCTTCCTCCCTCCCTCCCTCCTTTCTTTCCTTCTTTGCTTCTTTCTTCCTTCCTTCCTTTCCTCCTTTCCTTCTTTCTTTCCTCATACTTCTACTAATTCTCTCTACTTTTTCTCCCTTTTATTCTGAGCCGTGTGGATGAAAGGCTCTTGGTGCTCCAGCCAGGAGTCAGGGCTCTGCCTCTGAGGTAGGAGAGCCAACTTCAGGACACTGGTCAACAAGAGACCTCCCAGCTCCACATAATATTAAACGGTGGAAATCTCCCAGTGACCTCCATCTTAACACCAGCACCCAGCTTCACTCAACGACCAGCAAGCCACAGTGCTAGACAACCTATGCCAAACAACTAGCAAAACAGGAACACAACCCCACCCATTAGCAGAGAGGCTGCCTAAAATCATAATAAGGCCACAGACACCCCAAAACACACCACCAGACGTGAACCTGCCCACTAGAGAGACAAGATCCAGCCTCATCCACCAGAACACAGGCACTAGTCCCCTCCACCAGGAAGCCTACACAACCCACTGAAACAACCTTAGCCACTGAAGACAGACATCAAAAACAACGGGAACTACGAACGTGCAGCCTGCAAAAAGGAGACCCCAAACACAGTAAGATAAGCAAAATGAGAAGACAGAAAAACACACAGCAGATGAAGGAGCAAGATAAAAATGCACCAGACCTAACAAATGAAGAGGAAATAGGCAGTCTACCTGAAAAAGAATTCAGAATAATGATAGTAAGGATGATCCGAAATCTTGGAAGTAGAATGGACAAAATGCAAGAAGCAGTTAACAAGGACCTAGAAGAAATAAAGATGAAACAAGCAATGATGAACAACGCAATAAATGAAATTAAAAGTACTCTAGATGGGATCAATAACAGAATAACTGAGGCAGAAGAACGGATAAGTGACCTGGAAGATAAAATAGTGGAAATAACTACTGCAGAGCAGAATAAAGAAAAAAGAATGAAAAGAACTGAGGACAGTCTCAGAGACCTCTGGGACAACATTAAACGCACCAACATTCGAATTATAGGGGTTCCAGAAGAAGAAGAGAAAAAGAAAGGGACTGAGAAAATATTTGAAGAGATTATAGTTGAAAACTTCCCTAATATGGGAAAGGAAATAGTTAATCAAGTCCAGGAAGCACAGAGAGTCCCATACAGGATAAATACAAGGAGAAATACGCCAAGACACATATTAATCAAACTGTCAAAAATTAAATACAAAGAAAGCATATTAAAAGCAGCAAGGGAAAAACAGCAAATAACACACAAGGGAATCCCCATAAGGTTAACAGCTGATCTCTCAGCAGAAACCCTACAAGCCAGAAGGGAGTGGCAGGACATACTGAAAGTGATGAAGGAGAAAAACCTGCAACCAAGGCTACTCTACCCAGCAAGGATCTCATTCAGATTTGATGGAGAAATTAAAACCTTTACAGACAAGCAAAAGCTGAGAGAGTTTAGCACCACCAAACCAGCTTTACAGCAAATGCTAAAGGAACTTCTCTAGACAAGGAACACAAGAGAAGGAAAAGACCTATAATAACGAACCCAAAACAATATAGAAAATGGGAATAGGAACATACATATCGATAATTACCTTAAATGTAAATGGACTAAATGCTCCCACCAAAAGACACAGATTGGCTGAATGGATACAAAAACAAGACCCTTATATATGCTGTCTACAATAGACCCACTTCAGACCTAGAGACACATACAGACTGAAAATAAGGGGATGGAAAAAGATATTCCATGCAAATGGAAACCAAAAGAAAGCTGGAGTAGCAATTCTCATATCAGACAAAATAGACTTTAAAATAAGGACTATTACAAGAGACAAAGAAGGACACTACATAATGATAAAGGGATCGATCCAAGAAGAAGATATAACAATTGTAAATATTTATGCACCCAACATAGGAGCACCTCAATACATAAGGCAAATACTAACAGCCATAAAAGGGGAGATTGACAGTAACACATTCATAGTAGGGGACTTTAACACCCCACTTTCACCCATGGACAGATCATCCAAAATGAAAATAAATAAGGAAACACAAGCTTTAAATGATACATTAAACAAGATGGACTTAATTGATATTTATAGGACACTCCATCCAAAAACAACAGAATACACATTTTTCTCAAGTGCTCATGGAACATTCTCCAGGATAGACCATATCTTGGGTCACAAATCAAGCCTTGGTAAATTTAAGAAAATTGAAATTGTATCAAGTATCTTTTCTGACCACAACGCCATGAGACTAGATATCAATTACAGGAAAAGATCTGTAAAAAATACAAACACATGGAAGCTAAACAATACACTACTTAATAATGAAGTGATCACTGAAGAAATCAAAGAGGAAATAAAAAAATACCTAGAAACAAATGACAATGGAGACACAACGACCCAAAACCTATGGGATGCAGAAAAAGCAGTTCTAAGGGGGAAGTTTATAGCAATACAAGCCCACCTTAAGAAGCAGGAAACATCTCGAATAAACAACCTAACCTTGCACCTCAAGCAATTAGAGAAAGAAGAACAAAAAAACCCCAAAGCTAGCAGAAGGAAAGAAATCATAAAAATCAGATCAGAAATAAATGAAAAAGAAATGAAGGAAACGATAGCAAAGATCAATAAAACTAAAAGCTGGTTCTTTGAGAAGATAAACAAAATAGATAAACCACTAGCCAGACTCATCAAGAAAAAAAGGGAGAAGACTCAAATCAATAGAATTAGAAATGAAAAAGGAGAAGTAACAACTGACACTGCAGAAATAAAAAAAATCATAAGAGATTACTACAAGCAACTCTATGCCAATAAAATGGACAATCTGGAAGAAATGGACAAATTCTTAGAAATGCACAACCTGCCAAGACTGAATCAGGAAGAAATAGAAAATATGAACAGACCAATCACAAGCACTGAAATTGAAACTGTCATTAAAAATCTTCCAACAAACAAAAGCCCAGGACCAGATGGCTTCACAGGTGAATTCTATCAAACGTTTAGAGAAGAGCTAACACCTCTCCTTCTCAAACTCTTCCCAAATATAGCAGAGGGAGGAACACTCCCAAATTCCTTCTACGAGGCCACCATCACCTTGATACCAAAACCAGACAAGGATGTCACAAAGAAAGAAAACTACAGGCCAATATCACTGATGAACATAGATGCAAAAATCCTCAACAAAATACTAGCAAACAGAATCCAACAGCACATTAAAAGGATCATACACCATGATCAAGTGGGGTTTATTCCAGGAATGCAAGGATTCTTCAATATACGCAAATCTATCAATGTGATAAACCATATTAACAAATTGAAAGAGAAAAACCATATGATCATCTCAATAGATGCAGAGAAAGCTTTTGACAAAATTCAACACCCATTTATGCTAAAAACCCTGCAGAAAGTAGGCATAGAGGGAACTTTCCTCAACATAATAAAGGCCATATATGACAAGCCCACAGCAAACATCATCCTCAATGGTGAAAAACTGAAAGCATTTCCACTAAGATCAGGAACAAGACAAGGTTGCCCACTCTCACCACTCTTATTCAACATAGTTTTGGAAGTTTTAGCCACAGCAATCAGAGAAGAAAAGGAAATAAAAGGAATCCAAATCGGAAAAGAAGAAGTAAAGCTGTCACTGTTTGCAGATGACATGATACTATACATAGAGAATCCTAAAGATGCTACCAGAAAACTACTAGAGCTAATCAATGAATTTGGTAAAGTAGCAGGATACAAAGTTAATGCACAGAAATCTCTGGCATTCCTATATACTAATGATGAAAAATCTGAAAGTGAAATCAAGAAAACACTCCCATTTACCATTGCAACAAAAAGAATAAAATATCTAGGAATAAACCTACCTAAGGAGACGAAAGACCTGTATGCAGAAAATTATAAGACACTGATGAAAGAAATTAAAGATGATACAAATAGATGGAGAGATATACCATGTTCTTGGATGGGAAGAATCAACATTGTGAAAATGACTCTACTACCCAAAGCAATCTACAGATTCAATGCAATCCCTATCAAACTACCACTGGCATTTTTCACAGAACTAGAACAAAAAATTTCACAATTTGTATGGAAACACAAAAGACCCCGAATAGCCAAAGCAATCTTGAGAACGAAAAAAGGAGCTGGAGGAATCAGGCTCCCTGACTTCAGACTATACTACAAAGCTACAGTAATCAAGACAGTATGGTACTGGCACAAAAACAGAAATATAGATCAATGGAACAGGATAGAAAGCCCAGCGATAAACCCACGCACATATGGACACCTTATCTTTGATAAAGGTGGCAGGAATGTACAGTGGAGAAAGGACAGCCTCTTCAATAAATGGTGCTGGGAAAACTGGACAGGTACATGTAAAAGTATGAGATTAGATCACTCCCTAACACCATACACAAAAATAAGCTCAAAATGGATTAAAGACCTAAATGTAAGGCCAGAAACTATCAAACTCTTAGAGGAAAACATAGGCAGAACACTCTATGACATAAATCACAGCAAGATCCTTTCTGACCCACCTCCTAGAGTAATGGAAATAAAAACAAAAATAAACAAATGGGACCTAATGAAACTTCAAAGCTTTTGCACAGCAAAGGAAACCATAATCAAGACCAAAAGACAACCCTCAGAATGGGAGAAAATATTTGCAAATGAAGCAACTGACAAAGGTTTAATCTCCAAAATTTACAAGCAGCTCATGCAGCTCAATAACAAAAAAACAAACAACCCAATCCAAAAATGGGCAGAAGACCTAAATAGACATTTCTCCAAAGAAGATATACAGAATGCCAACAAACACATGAAAGAATGCTCAACATCATTAATCATTAGAGAAATGCAAATCAAAACTACAATGAGATATCATCTCACACCAGTCAGAATGGCCATCATCAAAAAATCTAGAAACAATAAATGCTGGAGAGGGTGTGGAGAAAAGGGAACACTCTTGCACTGCTGGTGGGAATGTGAATTGGTTCAGCCACTATGGAGAACAGTATGGAGGTTCCTTAAAAAACAACAAATAGAATTACCATATGACCCAGCAATCCCACTACTGGGCATATACCCTGAGAAAACCAAAATTCAAAAAGAGTCATGTACCAAAATGTTCATTGCAGCTCTATTTACAATAGCCCGGAGATGGAAACAACCTAAGCGCCCATCATCGGATGAATGGATAAAGAAGATGTGGCACATATATACAATGGAATATTACTCAGCCATAAAAAGAAACGAAATTGAGCTATTTGTAATGAGGTGGATAGACCTAGAGTCTGTCATACAGAGTGAAGTAAGTCAGAAAGAAAAAGACAAATACCGTATGCTAACGCATATATATGGAATTTAAGGGGGAAAAAATGTCATGAAGAACCTAGGGGTAAGACAGGAATAAAGACGCAGACCTACTGGAGAACGGACTTGAGAATATGGGGAGGGGGAAGGGTGAGCTTTGACAGGGTGAGAGAGAGTCATGGACATATACACACTAACAAACGTAGTAAGGTAGATAGCTAGGGGGAAGCACCCGCAAGGCACAGGGATATTAGCTCGGTGCTTTGTGACAGCCTGGAGGGGTGGGATAGGGAGAGTGGGAGGGAGGGAGACGCAAGAGGGAAGACATATGGGAACATATGTATATGTATAACTGATTCACTTTGTTATAAAGCAGAAACTAACACACAATTGTAAAGCAATTATACCCCAATAAAGATGTTTAAAAAAAAAAGGTAAATGGACTAAATGCTCCCACCAAAAGACACAGATTGGCTGAATGGATACAAAAACAAGACCCTTATATATGCTGTCTACAATAGACCCACTTCAGACCTAGAGACACATACAGACTGAAAATAAGGGGATGGAAAAAGATATTCCATGCAAATGGAAACCAAAAGAAAGCTGGAGTAGCAATTCTCATATCAGACAAAATAGACTTTAAAATAAGGACTATTACAAGAGACAAAGAAGGACACTACGTAATGATCAAGGGATCGATCCAAGAAGAAGATATAACAATTGTAAATATTTATGCACCCAACATAGGAGCACCTCAATACATAAGGCAAATACTAACAGCCATAAAATGGGAGATCGACAGTAACACATTCATAGTAGGGGACTTTAACACCCCACTTTCACCCATGGACAGATCATCCAAAATGAAAATAAATAAGGAAACACAAGCTTTAAATGATACATTAAACAAGATGGACTTAATTGATATTTATAGGACACTCCATCCAAAAACAACAGAATACACATTTTTCTCAAGTGCTCATGGAACATTCTCCAGGATAGATCATATCTTGGGTCACAAATCAAGCCTTGGTAAATTTAAGAAAATTGAAATTGTATCAAGTATCTTTTCTGACCACAACGCCATGAGACTAGATATCAATTACAGGAAAAGATCTGTAAAAAATACAAACACATGGAGGCTAAACAATACACTACTTAATAATGAAGTGATCACTGAAGAAATCAAAGAGGAAATAAAAAAATACCTAGAAACAAATGACAATGGAGACACAACGACCCAAAACCTATGGGATGCAGCAAAAGCAGTTCTAAGGGGGAAGTTTATAGCAATACAAGCCCACCTTAAGAAGCAGGAAACATCTCGAATAAACAACCTAACCTTGCACCTCAAGCAATTAGAGAAAGAAGAACAAAAAAACCCCAAAGCTAGCAGAAGGAAAGAAATCATAAAAATCAGATCAGAAATAAATGAAAAAGAAATGAAGGAAATGATAGCAAAGATCAATAAAACTAAAAGCTGGTTCTTTGAGAAGATAAACAAAATAGATAAACCACTAGCCAGACTCATCAAGAGAAAAAGGGAGAAGACTCAAATCAATAGAATTAGAAATGAAAAAGGAGAAGTAACAACTGACACTGCAGAAATAAAAAAAATCATGAGAGATTACTACAAGCAACTCTATGCCAATAAAACGGACAATCTGGAAGAAATGGACAAATTCTTAGAAATGCACAACCTGCCAAGACTGAATCAGGAAGAAATAGAAAATATGAACAGACCAATCACAAGCACAGAAATTGAAACTGTGATTAAAAATCTTCCAACAAACAAAAGCCCAGGACCAGATGGCTTCACAGGTGAATTCTATCAAACGTTTAGAGAAGAGCTAACACCTCTCCTTCTCAAACTCTTCCAAAATATAGCAGAGGGAGGAACACTCCCAAATTCCTTCTACGAGGCCACCATCACCTTGATACCAAAACCAGACAAGGATGTCACAAAGAAAGAAAACTACAGGCCAATATCACTGATGAACATAGATGCAAAAATCCTCAACAAAATACTAGCAAACAGAATCCAACAGCACATTAAAAGGATCATACACCATGATCAAGTGGGGTTTATTCCAGGAATGCAAGGATTCTTCAATATACGCAAATCTATCAATGTGATAAACCATATTAACAAATTGAAGGAGAAAAACCATATGATCATCTCAATAGATGCAGAGAAAGCTTTCGACAAAATTCAACACCCATTTATGATAAAAACCCTGCAGAAAGTAGGCATAGAGGGAACTTTCCTCAACATAATAAAGGCCATATATGACAAGCCCACAGCAAACATCATCCTCAATGGTGAAAAACTGAAAGCATTTCCACTAAGATCAGGAACAAGACAAGGTTGCCCACCCTCACCACTCTTATTCAACATAGTTTTGGAAGTTTTAGCCACAGCAATCAGAGAAGAAAAGGAAATAAAAGGAATCCAAATCGGAAAAGAAGAAGTAAAGCTGTCACTGTTTGCAGATGACATGATACTATACATAGAGAATCCTAAAGATGCTACCAGAAAACTACTAGAGCTAATCAATGAATTTGGTAAAGTAGCAGGATACAAAGTTAATGCACAGAAATCTCTGGCATTCCTATATACTAATGATGAAAAATCTGAAAGTGAAATCAAGAAAACACTCCCATTTACCATTGCAACAAAAAGAATAAAATATCTAGGAATAAACCTACCTAAGGAGACGAAAGACCTGTATGCAGAAAATTATAAGACACTGATGAAAGAAATTAAAGATGATACAAATAGATGGAGAGATATACCATGTTCTTGGATGGGAAGAATCAACCTTGTGAAAATGACTCTACTACCCAAAGCAATCTACAGATTCAATGCAATCCCTATCAAATTACCACTGGCATTTTTCACAGAACTAGAACAAAAAATTTCACAATTTGTATGGAAACACAAAAAACCCCGAATAGCCAAAGCAATCTTGAGAACGAAAAAAGGAGCTGGAGGAATCAGGCTCCCTGACTTCAGACTATACTACAAAGCTACAGTAATCAAGACAGTATGGTACTGGCACAAAAACAGAAAGATAGATCAATGGAACAGGATAGAAAGCCCAGAGATAAACCCACACACATATGGACACCTTATCTTTGATAAAGGTGGCAGGAATGTACAGTGGAGAAAGGACAGCCTCTTCAATAAATGGTGCTGGGAAAACTGGACAGGTACATGTAAAAGTATGAGATTAGATCACTCCCTAACACCATACACAAAAATAAGCTCAAAATGGATTAAAGACCTAAATGTAAGGCCAGAAACTATCAAACTCTTAGAGGAAAACATAGGCAGAACACTCTATGACATAAATCACAGCAAGATCCTTTCTGACCCACCTCCTAGAGTAATGGAAATAAAAACAAAAATAAACAAATGGGACCTAATGAAACTTCAAAGCTTTTGCACAGCAAAGGAAACCATAATCAAGACCAATAGACATTCCTCAGAATGGGAGAAAATATTTGCAAATGACAAAGGATTAATTTCCAAAATTTACAAGCAGCTCATGCAGCTCAATAACAAAAAAACAAACAACCCAATCCAAAAATGGGCAGAAGACCTAAATAGACATTTCTCCAAAGAAGATATACAGAATGCCAACAAACACATGAAAGAATGCTCAACATCATTAATCATTAGAGAAATGCAAATCAAAACTACAATGAGATATCATCTCACACCAGTCAGAATGGCCATCATCAAAAAATCTAGAAACAATAAATGCTGGAGAGGGTGTGGAGAAAAGGGAACACTCTTGCACTGCTGGTGGGAATGTGAATTGGTTCAGCCACTATGGAGAACAGTATGGAGGTTCCTTAAAAAACAACAAATAGAATTACCATATGAACCAGCAATCCCACTACTGGGCATATACCCTGAGAAAACCAAAATTCAAAAAGAGTCATGTACCAAAATGTTCATTGCAGTTCTATTTACAATAGCCCGGAGATGGAAACAACCTAAGCGCCCATCATCGGATGAATGGATAAAGAAGATGTGGCACATATATACAATGGAATATTACTCAGCCTTAAAAAGAAATGAAATTGAGCTATTTGTAATGAGATGGATAGACCTAGAGTCTGTCATACAGAGTGAAGTAAGTCAGAAAGAAAAAGACAAATACCATATGCTAACACATATATATGGAATTTAAGGGGAAAAAAAGTCATGAAGAACCTAGGGGTAAGAGAGGAATAAAGACACAGACCTACTGGAGAACGGACTTGAGAATATGGGGAGGGGGAAGGGTGAGCTTTGACAGGGCGAGAGAGAGTCATGGACATATACACACTAACAAATGTAGTAAGGTAGATAGCTAGGGGGAAGCAGTCGCAAGGCATAGGGATATTAGCTCGGTGCTTTGGGAAAGCCTGGAGGGGTGGGATAGGGAGAGTGGGAGGGAGGGAGACGCAAGAGGGAAGACATGTGGGAACATATGTATATGTATAACTGATTCACTTTGTTATAAAGCAGAAACTAACACACCATTGTAAAGCAATTATACCCCAATAAAGACTTTAAAAAAAAAAAGAAATTAGCACAGATACCGTTCCATAAGCCAAATATATAATAGAAAAGACCTACTCCTTGCTCAACGAAATGGACTCAACACCCGATATTCAATGCCTCGGAATATACCTGACAAGTAAGAATCTTAAAACCCATGGATTTATATGTCTCCATAAGGAAATCAAGCGTGTGTACAGCGGCCTAAACGCAGCAGTGAATATCCGATAAATCCCATTATCAAAATAAATTTCAAAAACAAAACACAATGACAGTGAAATAGAGAGCAATTCTTAAATAATTCATTCAGGGCTTGTGATGCAACCTGGATTTACCACAACTACACCCAGAGCTGGGTGAGACATAAGGCTGGACACTTCGGGCTGATAGCATTGGTGAGGTTCGGTGAGCAAATGCAGACCCTTTGAAGTCATACTGCATGGTACCCATTCCATGGGTCCCAACTCTCCAGGTTTAAGGGATTCTTCCTTCAGCTAAAACATGCATGGGAATCCCAGAGTATGGTCCACCGTGTGATTGGGAAACGTTGTCAAATGCATCTCAGGTTTCGTCCCCTGGTACTCGGGTTCACCATTCCAGACGCTTTACTAACACTCTCCCCACTTGGAGAGTCAGTGCCTTTAACCTCCTGTTTGGCACAGTTTGCAATTTCTGCGCAAGATGAACAGCAATAGGGAGAACCAATGAGGGACTAGCTGTAGATGTCTGCACGGGCAAACGTAACGCTCATTTCCCACCAGGAAGAGGAATTAACCAAAGGCTCAGCGTGCCCTGCCGGAAACAGATTAGGGCCTGAAGCAATCCTGTGGTTTTGCGGTCAGCTCACAAGAAAGCGATTTGAAGAAAGGAGCTCAGGGGCACTGTAATTCACAAACCTGCAGAGTTATGAATGACAGCTATCGTCCAAAAATGTATTGAAGTAAGTCTTCGAAGAGGACTTGAAAGCGGGGCAGAATTTCAGGAAAACGATTTCAGGGGGTAGACTGGATTGCACTTAAAGCATAGGAAAAGAGGCAGAATGTCCACAATGATGCACTTGGCCAAAAAGTGTGTATGCGTTTTTTCCTGAATATATTCAGGAAAAAACGCATACGCCATTTTTTGGCCAACCAAGCTAGCGTGTAATGGAAATCTGCACTACAATGAAGTCTCACTGCCCCCCGGTCAAAAGGGCCATCTGAAAACAGTGTAAAATCCAGAAAGGCAGGACAGGTCATGGAGAACAGGGAGCCTTGTTATGCTGATGGGCGAGATGTAAATTGCCAACAGCCACTCTGGAGAACTGTATGGTGTTTCCTGAAACACGTAGGAAACAAAGCAACACAGCCTATGGCACTTCCACTTATGTTCTTATAGCTTACGGAAATTAAAATAAAAAACACACAGCCACCCCAAAGTTTGGGACGGCTCTGTTTACAAGAACCTCCTCTACGGTACAAGTTAAATATCCGAGAAAGCAAAAAATGGATAAAGAAGTTGTGGTACGCATGTACAATGGAATATCACTCAGCAATGAAATCTACGTCACCAGGCCGGTAGCGGCATGATGAGTTGATTCAGGTAGGATGGTTCTACGAGAAATAAGTCACACAGAAAAAGAAACATCATAAGCTATCACTAATACACGGAATGTAAACTTGGCTACACATGAACTGAGTTACAAAAGAGAACAGGGTCTCAAATTTAGAAAACCAACTTATGCTTGCTTATGGGGAAAGGTGAGTTGGGGTGCTGCATAAAACCAGAGATTGAAGTTAGCACAGATACCGTTCCATAAGCCAAATATATAAGAGAAAAGACCTACTCCTTGCTCAACGAAATGGACTCAAAACCCCATATTCAACGCCTGGGAATATACCTGACAAGTAAGAATCTTAAAACACATGGATTTATATGTCTCCATAAGGAAATCAACTGTGTGTACAGTGGCCTAAACGCAGCAGTGAAAATCCGATAAATCCAATTATCAAAATAAATTTCAAAAACAAAACACAATGACAGTGAAATAGAGAACAATTCTTAAATAATTCATTCAGGGCTTGTGATGCAACCTGGATTTACCACATCTAGACCCAGAGCTGGGTGAGACATAAGGCTGGATACTTCGGGCTGATAGCATTGGTGAGGTTCGGTGAGCAAACACAGACCCTTTGAAGTCACACTGCATGGTACCCATTCCATGGGTCCCAGCTCTCCAGGTTTAAGGGATTCTTTCTTCAGGTAAAACATGCATGGGAAACCCAGAGTATGGTCCACCGTGTGATTGGGAAACGTTTTCAAGTGCCTCTCATGTTTCGTCCCCTGGTACTCGGGTTCACCATTCCAGAAGCTTTGCTAACACTCTCCCCACTTGGAGAGTCAGTGCCTTTAACGTCCTGTTTGGCACAGTTTGCAATTTCTGCACAAGATGAACAGGAATAGGGAGAACCAATGAGAGACTAGCTCTAGGTGTCTGCACGGGCAAGTGTAACGCTCATTTCCCACTAGGAAGAGGAATTAACCAAAGGCTCAGCGTGCCCTGCTGGAAACAGATTAGGGCCTGAAGCAATCCTGCGGTTTTGCGGCAAGCTCACAAGACAGCGATTTGAAGAAAGGAGCTCAGGGGCACTGTAATTCACAAACCTGCAGAGTTATGAATGACAGCTATCATCCAAAAATGTATTGAAGTAAGTCTTCGAAGAGGAGTTGAAAGTGGGGCAGAATTTCAGGAAAACGATTTGAGGGGGTGGACTGGAATTGCACTTAAAGCATAGGAAAAGAGGCAGAATGTCGACAATGATGCACTTGGCCAAAAAGGGCGTATTTGTTTTTTCCTGAATATATTCAGGAAAAAACGCATACACACTTTTTGGCCAACCAAGCAAGCGTGTAAAGGAAATCTTCACTATAATGAAGTCTCACTGCCCCCTGGTCAAAAGGGCCACCTGAAAAAAGTGTAAAATGCAGAAAGGCAGGACAGGTCATGGAGAACAGGGAGCCTTGTTATGCTGATGGGCGGGATGTAAATTGCCAACAGCCACTCTGCAGAAGAGTATGGTGTTTCCTGAAACACGTAGGACACAAAGCAACACAGCCTATGGCACTTCCACTTATGGTCCTATAGCTTAGGGAAATTAAAATCAAAAACACACAGCCACCCCAAAGTTTGGGATGGCTCTGTTTATAAGAACCTCCTCTATGGTACAAGTTAAATATCCGAGAAAGCAAAAAATGGATAAAGAAGTTGTGGTACGTACGTACAATGGAATATCACTCAGCAATGAAATCTATGTCATCAGGCCTGTTGCAGCATAATGAGTGGATGCAGCTACGATGATTCTAAGTGAAATTAGTCACACAGAGAAAGAAACATCATAAGATATCAGTAATAGACGGAATGTAAACTTGGCTACACATGAACTGAATTACAAAACAGAACAGGGTCTCAAATTTAGAAAACCAACTTATGCTTGCTTAAGCGGAAATGTGAGTTGGGGTGCTGCATAAAACCAGAGATTGAAATTACCACAGATACCCTTCCATAAGCCAAATACATTAGAGTCAAGGCCTACTCCTTGCTCAACGAAATGGACTCAACACCACACATTCAACGCCTAGGAATACACCTGACTAGTAAGAATCTTACAACCCATGGATTTATATGTCTACGTAAGAGAATCAAGCGTGTGTACAGCGGAATAAATGCAGCAGTGAAAATCCGATAAATCCCATTATCAAAATGAATTACAAAAACAAAACACAATGACAGTGAAATAGAGAGCAATTCTTAAATAATTCATTCAGGGCTTGTGATGCAACCTGGATTTACCACATCTACACCCAGAGCTTGGTGAGACATAAGGCCGGACCCTTCAGGCTGATAGCATTGGTGAGGTTCGGTGAGCAAATGCAGACCCTTTGTAGTCATACTGCATGGTACCCATTCCATTGGTCCCAACTCTCCAGGTTTAAGGGATTCTTCCTTCAGCTAAAACATGCATGGGAAACCCAGAGTATCGTCCACCGTGTGACCGGTAAACATTTTTAAATGCATCTCAGTTTTCGTCCCCTGGTACTCGGGTTTACCATTCCAGACACTTTACTAACACTCTCCCCACTTGGAGAGTCAGTGCCTTTAACCTCCTGTTTGGCACATTTTGCAATTTCTGTGCAACATGAACAGGAATAGGGAGAACCAATGAGAGACTAGCTGTAGGTATCTGCACGGGCAAATTTAACGCTCATTTCCCACTAGGAAGAGGAAATAGCCAAAGGCTCAGCATGCCGTGCCAGAACCAGATTAGGGCCTGAAGCAATCCTGCGGTTTTGTGGCCAGCTCACAAGAAAGCGAGTTGAAGAAAGGAGCTCAGAGCCACTGCCATTCACAAATCTGCAGAGTTATAAATGACAGCTATCGTCCAAAAATATCTGAAGTAAGGCTGCGAAGAGGACTTGAAAGCGGGGCAGAATTCCAGGAATACAATTTCAGGAGGTAAACGGGAAGTCCTTTGAAAGCATATTAAAGAGGCAGAACCTCGACAATGATGCCCTTGGTCTAAAGGGCATATCCGGTTTTTCCAGGGCCCTCATTAAAGAGGGTAGGAGGCTCCCAGCATGCTTCAGTGGCCAACAGAGGGCCCACCTCGCCAAGGCGACGTGAGCCAACCAGGCAGGAATGACCTCACATCAGAGGGCCCACCTCACAGAAGGTTAAAGTACCCAGCCAGGATCAGACTCTCACCAGAGTGCCCACATCAGCTTGGGGCTGGGAACCAGGCAGGAGTGTCTTCACACCCATGGGGCCACATCATCGAAAGTTGAGGTACCCAACACATGTTGTCTCAAACCAGAGGACCCACATCACCATGGATCTCGGATTGAGTCAGGCAGGAGTAGGCTCACAACACAGGGCCAATAGAATAAAAAAGCTGAGGAATCCTGCAGTGGGAACCTCCCAGCAGGTGGCCCAGAGCACCGAGTCTATGCGATCCAGGCCACAGTGAACTCACAGCAGAGGGCCCACATCATGAAACTGTGAGCAACCCAGCCATTGTGACCTCAGAGGAGAAGGCCGACATTCCCATGGGGTTGGGAACATGGCACGAGTGTCCTCACACCACTTAGCATGTATCAGAAAATGTGGGTACCCAGCAGTTAGGGCCTGACGCCAGAGGGCCCTCATCACGGAGGGGAGGAGGCTCCCAGCAGGCTCCAACTGACACAAGAGGGCCGACGTTGCCAAGGCGGGGTGTGCCAGCCAGGCAGGAGTGACCTCACAGCAGAGGGCCCACCTCACAGAAGGGTGAGGAACCCAGCCAGGATCACACTCTCATCAGAGGACCCACATCACCAAGGGGATAGGAACCAGGCAGGAGTGTCCTCACACCAGTGGGGCCACATAATTGAAAGGTGAGGGACCCAGCACACGTAGACTCAAACCAGAGCACACACTTCACCATGGGGCCTGGAGTGAAGCAGGCAGGAGGAGTCTCAAAACAGAGGGCCCATAGAAGAAAAAAGGTGAGGAATCCCGCAGTTGGAACCTCCCTGCAGTCGGCCAGCAGCAGCGAGGCTATGGGATCCAGGCCGGAGTGAACTCACACCAGAGGGCCCTCATCATGAAACTGAGCAACCCAATGTTGGGACCTCAGAGCAGAAGGCCAACATTCCCATGGGGTTGGGAACCTGGCAGGAGTGTACTCGCACCACAGGGTGCACATCAGAAAATTTTGGGAGCTCAGGAGTTAGGGCCTGACGCCAGCGGTCCCTCATTACCGAGGGGAGGAGACCCTCAGCAGGCACCAACTCCCAACTGAGGGCCCATGTATCCAAGGTGACGTGTGCCAGTCAGGCAGGAGTGACCTCACAGCAGAGGGCCTACCTCACAGAAGAGTGAGGAACCCAGCCAGCATAAGACTCTCACCAGAGAACCCACATCACCAAGGGGATCGGAAAAAGGCAGGAGTGTCCTCACACCAGTGGGGCCACATTATACAAAGGTGAGGAACCCAGCACATGTGGCCTAAACCAGAGGACCCACATTTCCAAGGGGCTCCGAGTGAGGCAGGCAGGAGTAGCCTAACAACACAGGGCCCACAGAATAAAAAATGTGAGGAATCCAGCAGTTTGAACCTCCCAGCAGGTGGCCCAGATCATGGAGTCTATGGGACCCAGGCCACAGTGAACTCACAGCAGAGGGCCCACATCATGAAACTGTGAGCAACCCAGCCGGTGGGACCTCAAAGCAGAAGGCCCACATCCCCATGGGGATGGGAACCTCACAGGAGTGTCCTCGCACAACTTAGAACATATCAGAAAATGGGGGAACCCAGCAGTTAGGGCCTGACGCCAGAGGGCCCTCATCACCGAGGAGAGGAGGCTACCAGCAGGCTCCAAATGCCACCAGAGGGCCGACGTCACCAAGGCAACGGGAGCAAGCCAGGCAGGAGTTACCTCACAGCAGAGGGCTCACCTCACAGGAGTGTGAGGAACCCAACCAGGATCAGACTCTAACCAGAGGGCCCACATCACCAAGGGGATGGAAACCAGGCAGGAGTGCCCTCACACCAGTGGGGCCACATCAGCAAAAGGTGAGGAACACAGCACATGTGGCCTCAAACAAGGGGACACACATCACGAAAGGGCTGGGAGTGAGGCATGCAGGAGGAGACTCAAAACAGAGGGCCCATGGAATAAAAAAGGTGAGGAACCCCGCAGTTGGAAGCTCCAAGCAGGTGGCCCAGAGCACCGAGGCTATGGGATCCATGCCGGAGTGAACTCACAGTAGACGGCCCACATTCTGACACTGTGAGCAACACAGCCGTTGGGACCTCACAGCAGAAAGCCCACATCCCCATGGGGATGGGACCCTGGCAGGAGTGTACTCGCATGACAGGCCGCACATCAGAAAATTTTGGGAGCCCATGAGCTAGGGCCTGACGCCAGTGGGTCCTCATTACCGAGGGGAGGAGACTCCCAGCAGGCACCAACTCCCAAGTGAGGGTGCACATCGCCAAGGTGACGTGTGCCAGCCAGGCAGGAGTGACCTCACAGCAGAGGGCCCACCTCCCAGAAGTGTGAGGAATCCAGCCAGGATCAGACTCTCACCAGAGGGCCCCCATCACCAAGGGGATGGGAACCAGGCAGGAGTGTCCTCACACCAGTGGGGCCACATCAATAAAAGTGAGGAAACTGGCACAGGTGGCCTCAAACCAGAAGACCTACATCACAAATGGGCTGGGAGTGAGTCAGGAAGGAGGAGCGTGAAAACACAGGACCCAAAGAATAAAAAAGGTAAGGAATCCAGCAGTAGGAACCTCCCAGCAGGCGGCTCAGAGCACAGAGTCTATGGGATCTAGGCCTGAGTGAACTAACACCAGAGAGCCAACATCATGAAACGGTGAACAACACAGGTGTTGGGACCTTAGAGCAGAAGGCCCACATGCCCATGGGAATGGGAACCTGGCAGGAGTGCCCTCGCACCACTTAGCACGTATCAGAAAATGTGGGAACCCAGCAGTTAGGGCCTGATGCCAGAGGGCCTCATCACCGAGGGGAGGAGGCTCCCAGCAGGCTCCAACTGCCACCAGAGGGCCGACGTCGCCAAGGTGGGGTGTGCCAGCCAGGCAAGAATGACCACAGAGAAGAGGGCCCACCTCACAGAAGTGTGAGGTACCCAACCAGGATCAGACTCTCGCCGGAGGGACCACATCACCAAGGGGATGGGAAGAAGGCAGGAGTGTCCTCACACCAGTGGGGCCACATCATCAAAAGATGAGGAACCCATCACATGTGGCCTCAAACAAGAGGACACACATCACCAAGGGGCTGGGAGTGAGGCAGGTGTCTGGAGGAGCACATTTAACTCTAATTTCCCACCAGGAAGAGGAATTAACCAAAGGCTCAGAGTGCCGTGCCACACCCTGATTACGGCCTGAAGCAAACCTGTGGTTTTGTGGCCAGCTTTCAAGGAAGCGAGTTAAGAAAGGAAATCACGGGCGCTGTAATTCACAAACCCACAGAGTTATAAATGACAGCTATTGGCAAAAATATATTGAAGTAAGTCTGCAAAGAGGACTTGAAAACGAGGCAGAATTGCAGGAATCATATATCAGGAGGTAGATTGGAATTGCGTTTAAAGCATGTGAAAAGCGGCAGATCTTTGACAGTGATGCACTTGGACAAAAAGTGCGTATACATTTTTTCCTGAATATATTCAGAAAAAACGCATATGCACTTTTTGGCCAACCAAGCACTCCAGCAATGGAAATCCACACTACATTGAAGTCTCATTTCCCATTCGTCAAAAGGGCCATCTGAAAAAAGTGTAAAAACCAGAAACACAGGACAGGCCATGGAGAACAGGGAGCCTTGTTATGCTGATGGGCGGGATGTAAATTGCCAACAGACACTCTGGAGATGTTTATGGTGTATCCTGAAACATCTGAAAAACAAAGCTACAGAGCCTAGGGCACTTCCACTTTTGCCCCTATAGCTTAGGAAATTTAAAATCAACAAGACACAGCCAACACAAAATTTAGGGCTGCTGTGTTTACAAGAACCTCCAGTCCAGTACAAATTAAATATCCCAGAAAGAAAAAAATGGATAAAGAAGTTGTGCTACCTACGTACAACGGAATATCACTCAGCAATGAAATCAATGTCATCAGGCCTGTAGCAGCAAATTGAGTGGATTTAGGTATGATGATTCTAAGAGAAATATGTCACACACAGAAAGATAATTATCATAAGATATCACTAATAGAGGGAGTGTAAACTTGGCTACACATAAACTAAATTACAAAACCGAACAGAGTCTCACATTTAGATAAAAAACTTATGCATCCTTAAGGGGAAAGTTGAGTTGGGGTGCTGTATAAAACCAGAGATTGAAATTAACACACATACCGTTCCATAAGCCAAATATGTAATAGACAAGACCTACTCTTTTCTCAACAAAATAGACTCCTCCATGGTGTATCACCTCACACCTGTTAGAATGGGCATCATCAGAAAATCTACAAACAACAAATGTTGGAATGGGTGTGGAGATAAGGAACCTTCTTCCACTATTTTTGGGAATGTAAATTGATACAGTCACTGTGGAGAACGTTATGGAGTTTCTTATAAAACTAAGAATAGAATTACCATATGATACAGCAATCCCAGTACTGGGCATATACCCAGACAAAACCATAAAACGAAAAGAGACATTCACCGCAATGTTCATTGCATCACTATTTACAATATCCAGGTAATGCAAGCAACCTAAATGTCCACAGACAGAAGAATGCATAAAGATGTGGTACAAGTATAAAATGGAATATTACTAAGCCATAAAAAGGAATGAAATTGGGTCATTTGTAGAGACGTTGATGGATCTAGAGACTGTCATACAGAGTGAAGTAAGTCAGAAAGAGAAAAACAAATCTTGTGTATTAATGCATATATGTGGAACCTAGAAAAATTGTACAGATGAACCGTTTTGCAAGGCAAAAATACAGCAACAGATGTAGACAACAAACGTATGGACACCAAGGGGGGAAAGCTGTTGGGGGTGGTGGTGGAAGGAGTTGACATATTGGGATTGGCATGTATACATTTATATGTATAAAAGAGATAACCACAAAGAACCTGCTTTATAAAAAAATAAAATAAAATTCAAAGTTAAAAAAATAAAATTAAAATAATTAAAACAGAAAAAATATTCTTCCCTTCACATACATGTATTTATATGAATAAATTATTTCCATGCTTATATCTGTAAATACAAAAAAGAGGAATAAAATCTACCTTGAACCAAAAATGAAAAAAAGAAAAAAAAACAGAACCTACAAGTTACACAGAGGAAAACCGTATCAGGGCACTTGCTCCAGTTGTAAACAATTCTGAAGTTGGTCAGTGGTGGGGAATCATCTCCCATTCAGCCAGCAGGCCCTACGCAACAAGCGTCCTCATTGCAAAGCTGGGGGACCGTGCCGAGGCATCTGTGAGTAAACGTGGGCTGAGCCCCAGGCCAGCTGCTGCTGAAATGTTCCCACCCTTCCCAGGTAAAACACCTGAATATGTACAAGGACTTGAAAGCCTAGAGGAAGGGCCATGGAGCCACATGAGTGACAGCATGCCAGCCGACTTGGTGCCTGCAGGCCAGCCAGGATGGTCCTGGCCCTGGGTACTCTTCTGGAAGCTTTCCATTTCCCTGCCTGAGATACCCCTGCTGTCCCGGCCCCCACTGCATTCTTCCTTCCTCACCTCTGCCCAGGGAGAAATTCAAGCGGCAGGTATGGGTGACACATCCTCTTCTTTAGGAGGTGGCATCTTGGCAACTGCTGCAGAAAGTCCAGCAGAGCCCCACTCACACTGGGCCACCCACAAAGCCGTGGCATCTCACTCCCTCCCACCAGCCCAGCCCCGAGACTGCTGACTGGGCAGAGAAAATGGCGTCAGGCACAGCTGCAGGGGCTCTTGCTGCCTGGAGCGGTGTTTATATTGATCTCAACCCAGGCACACCTGGGGAGGACTGGTCGGCATGGTAAGGCTTCCCAGGCCAGCCAATAATCACCCCTCAGGGGCTCACAGTTGCCGAAAATGGAACTTTCTGAATCGGCCAGGTCCAAGGAACAGGTGTGGGCTCCTGAGAGTCAGGATGGACAAGGGGCTGCAGCTCTGGCTTGTTTTCTAATTATATTATCTGGCCCATGAGTGGGAGACAACTTCAAGAAAACCCTCTCCTAATGAGAGGAACCCAGGAGTCAGGGAGAGGAGGGGTGGGTGGTGGGTGGAGACAGAGGCCTGGTGCCCCGGGTGCAGTGGAAGTCTCTGGAAGACCAGGTGGAGGGAGGCCACACAGAGTGATGCCCAGGGTCACAGACCTGTCGGAGCTGCTGTTTGTTAGTTCAAGTCCTGCTCTGAGGTGCTCTGTGTCAGATCTGAGTGACAGGTGAGCTGGGAGTGCTCTGCAATGAGGGCGATGTGCACGGTTCCTCTGTGCCCAGCCCTGCCACCGTAACTGCAAGGGTAGCTCTGTATCCTGAGAGGGGTCTGACCACGAAAGCCCCGTGGTCTGGGGTGGGGGTAGGGTACCTGCGCAGGTGATCTCCATATCCTGGGATTGGCCTGATCTCGAGAGCCCCATGGGCTGCTGGAGTCCTGGTAAAGGATGTCAGGACAGTCAGTGAAGCCACCAAGGATATACCTCCAGTAGTTCCTAAAACCTACACCCTGCTGGTCATTCTACCAACCACCAGGACATGGTATTCTGTATTAGTCTTCAATGATGCCTTCTTTTGTATTCCGTTAGTGTCAGAGTCACAAGAAATTTTGGCTTGTGAGTGGCAGGACTCAACATACAACTAAAACAATACTTCTGGGCCGTCTTGCCCAAAGGGTTCAAAAATTCCCACACCATCTTTGGGGAAAGCTCAGCTAAAGACCTAAAAGTTCTACCACTGGAAAAGGAAACACTCCTTCAATATGCAGACGACATTCTGATCACCAGCCCTACTAAGGAGACCTCTGAACTACCAAGCCAATAAAGGATACAAGTTGTCCAAGAAAAAGCTCAAATATCACAGACTACGGCGACCTGCCTGGGCTTCATTCTCACAGAAGGTCGGAGAAGCCCATCCCAGGAAAGGGAAGAAACAATTTACAGCCTTACCCATATCTAAAACTAGAAGACAGCTTAGGGGTCCCCAGGGAGGCCAGGGTTTGCTGCTTCTGGATCCCTAACTACAGTCTACTAGCTGGACCTCTATATGAAACACTGAAAGGAAAAGATGATGATCCTTTTGAATAGAATCCAGAAGTGGCCTTTCAAGAATGGAAAGAGCAGTCAATTCAGACCCTTGCCCTGGAACTCCCTAATTTAGCTAAACCCTTTGATCTTTACATTCCTGGTGAAAAGGGAATCGCCATTGGAGTATTAGTGCAAAAACTGGGACCACTTGAAATGGAACAATGCAAGAATGCCATCCAGGTAGGATAAACTACAGTCACCAAGGGACTTGGCCCACTGCCACATCTGGCCAAGATACTGGCGGTATCTAAAAACCTGGAAATCAGCAGCACAAAAGGCCACCTCCCTCCTAAGGGAAAAGGACCCCACGTGGTGATCCTAACCCCCAACCATGCCCTGAAGTTGCAGGGTTTGCTCCGTGGGCACACTGACCTCGAATGAGGTGGCCCTCCAACTCCAACCTCCAGAGAGATAACCGGGAGCAACGGGGCACCATGACGACTCATGTGACCATCACTTGACCTGGAGTTTCTCTCATAAAACAACAAAAGTGTGTCCCAAAAGAGTAGACTACTGCTTGCAGGACTTACTGCACCCAGAGCGGACCTAATAATCTTGGCAGGGGAAAAGTATATCACGCTGTCAGCATAGAAAAGCCTACAGACACTGTGATAATGGTGGCCAATAAGACCGGCTGGACTCCTGTTTACTTCAAAAGGCTGTTGACTCAGTGGCCATCATGATCCTTCATCACCACTGACCCTGGATTGTCTGGGAGTTGAGCGGACAGGGTCCTGACACCTGGTGCTGTTTTTACGTTAATCCAGGGGCCTAATTGAAGAAAGCGCAGACTACTGGTCGGAGCATCTAGGCTGGCAGAAACGGTCAGCCTAAGGTGGCCGAACAAATGTGGGGCGGGGTGAAACTGGACCTCACAGCGTCACTGCACATCTCCTTCCTGGACCCTTAAAGGTCATTAGAATCTATAACACTTCCAATACTGGTGCTCAGGCGGACGAGCAGGGAGGCAGGAGGCCTGGGGACAATCAACGTCACCTGGAGGCTGCTGGGAAGTTCTGACCCTCGCCCACAGGTATGAGGGCTCCTAACTCAGCATTCAGCAGTTACAGAAGAAGGGTCTGCACCCTCAGCACTCCAAGAATGAGGAAGGGGACAAAATGCAGAAGAGGGGTTTGTCCCAGGCAAAGCCCCTTAAAAATCCCTGGGAGATAAAAATAGAATCTGGGCAATAAAATAAAGTCTAACCTTTTTTATCCTTTGTGCTTTGTCTAATTTCACGTGCTCCTAGGGTCCCGCATACAGAGGTTCCACACCCGGCACTTCAGACCAGATTTTCTAGTGCAGAATGGCTGGGTCGACACCTCAGATCCTGGGGCACAGTGCACACTCCGTGATATAGAGCCTGAGCTGCAGCCAGCCGGGCCCTCAAGAGCTCCGCCCCCTCCCTCCCACTGACTCTGACAGGATCTCTACACAGCAGCCCAGCCCACAGCCCACGGGGTAGCACATGCTCTCACCTCTCCATTCTCTGATCAAAATATAAAGTTTCCTTTGCTTCTGAACCAAACTCAGTCTCGATCTTTTGGCTCCAATGACACTGGGCAGGGGGACACTTGTTGGGATCCACTCTGGAGGATCAGTAACAGAAATTGAGAACATTGTAACTTCAATGAACAGATGTGTGAGCCAAACTGTAATTAACATAGAACAGTGTATAAGGCTCGGTTAAAATAAAATGTTTCTAACACTTCCATTTGATATTTCCATCACTTTATTATAAGCAAGTTCAGTGAAAAGGTTTGTCTTATTTGTCAGGTCAATATTAGAGAAACGAAGTGATTTCTTTCCAAGGATGTACATCTAGTAATCTTGGTTAAAGCTTCAATCTTGTTTTAAATGCTTTTCCATTGAAAATGATACCTCTCTTTCAGCTGCCCCATTTATGAGAAGTATAAAGTCTTATAATTTATTATTACCAAAGGGGAAAGGTGAGAGGAGGGATAAATTAACAGTTTGAGATTAACACATACACACTGCTATGTATAAAATCGATCATCAACAAGGAACTACTGTATAGCACCAGGAACTACACTCAATATTTTACAATAACCTATAAGGGGAAATAATCTGAAAAAGAATAGATATTTTTATTGACATCATCTATCAATGACAGTTAAAATGGAACCTAAGGGAAGCCGGTGGTGAGTGCTTCTGACCCTGAAGACTTCAGTCATCTAAAGTTTGGACTCTGCCTACTTCCCAAGGCCCTTAATGAACATATGTGTAGCCGTAGCTTAAAAAATTCCCCAGTTTGGGTTGTGGAGAGACACTGATTTTGTAAAAGCCCTGGTGTTCTCCTCATATGAATGGGACACTTTCTACAGCTAAAACATGCCTGTCACACCCAGAGGATGGTATAACATCTGATCGGGAAGAGTTTGGAAAAGGCATCTCATCTCCTCATCTCCTGGTGCTCGGGTTCACCCCTCCAGCGTCTTTACGAACAGTCTCCCCACTTGGAGATGTCAGCACTGTCAACATCTTGTTGCAGACAGTTTGGAATTTGTCCAGAGGATGAAGCAGAAGGTGGAGGAACAATGAGAGACAAGTCTTAGGTGTTCGGACAGGCACATGTCACTCTTATTTCCAATCAGGAAGACGAATTGACCAAAGGCTAGGGTTGCCCATGGAAACAGAATAGGGCTTGAGGAAATCCCGCTGCTTTGTGGCCAGTTCCCATAAACACAAGTTGAAAAATGGAACTCAGGGACACTAAAATTCACGAAACTGCAGAGTTGAAAATATCTGTCACTGAAAAATGTCTTGAGGAAAGTCAGAGAAAAGGATGTGTAAGCAACGGAGAATGGCAGGAAAGGGATTGGAAGAGGTAGAAAGGACTCGCCATTAAGCACAAGAAAAGGGGCTGAACATTGCCAACATTGCAGTTGGCCAAAAAGGGTGTATGCGTCTTTTTCTGTATATATTCAAGAAAAGGGCATACACTTTTTTAGCCAACCAAACAGGTGGGCACTGGAAATCAATACTACAAAACATATCACTTCGCATCAGTCAGAAGAGCCGTCCTCATAAAGTGTAAACACCAGAAATGCAGGACAGGGCAAGGAGAAAAGGGAGCCCTGTGAGGCTTATACTGGAAATGTATATTGCCAACGGTCACTCTGGAGAAGTGTATTGTGTTTACTAAAGCATCTAAAAAATGAGCTACAGAGCACAGGGCACTTGCACTCATGGACGTATATCTTGGGAAAAACAAAAATCGAGAGGACACAGGCACCCCAATGTATACCGCCTCACTGTTTAAAAGATCCTCGACTAGGATATAACTTAAATGTCTCAGGAGGGAAAAAATGGATACAGATGTGGTGCTTATGTAGAGTGGAATATGACTCAGCCTGGAAATCAATGAAATATGGCCACTTGTAACAACTCCAGAGGAGTTACGTATGATCATTCAAAGTCAGAGAATTCAAAAACAAAAAGACATACTATATCACTAATACATGGAATGTAAACTTGGCTACACATGAACTGAATTACAAAACAGAACAGGGTGTCAAATATAGAAAACCAACTTATTCTTGCTTAGAGATAAAGGTGAGTTGGGGTGCTGCATAAAACCAGAGATTGAAATTAGCACAGATACAGTTCCATAAGCCAAATATGTAATAGTCAAGACCTACAACTTGCTCAACAAAATGGACTCAACACCCCATATTCAACGCCTAGGAATATACCTGACTAATAAGAATCTTCAAACCCATGGTTTTATATGTCTCCGTAAGAGAATCAAGTGTGTGTACAGTGGCATGAACACATCAGTGAAAATACGATAAATCCCATTATCAAAATAAATTACAGAAACAAAAAACACAATGACAGTGAAATAGAGAGCAATTCTTAGAGAGCAATTCTCAAATAATTCATTCAGGGCTTGTGATGCAACCTGGATTTACCACATCTACACCCAGAGCTGGGTGTGACATAAGGCTGGACACTTCGGGCTGATAGCATTGGTGAGATTCGGTGAGCAAACTCAGACCCTTTGAAGTCATACTGCATGGTACCCATTCCATGGGTCCCAACTCTCCAAGTTTAAGGGATTCTTCCTTCAGTTAAATCATGCATGGGAAGCCCAGAGTACGGTCCCCTGTGTGATTGGGAAACGTTTTCAAAGGCATCTCAGTTTTCGAGCCCAGGGACTAGGCTTCACCATTCCAGACGCTTTACTAACACTCTCCCCACTTGGAGAGTCAGTGCCTTTAACCTCCTGTTTGGCACAGTTTGCAATTTCTGCACAAGATGAACAGGAATAGGTAGAACCAATAAGGGACTAGCTGTAGGTGTCTGCACGGGCAAATGGAACGCTCATTTCCCACCAGGAAGAGGAATTAACCAAAGTCTCAGCATGCCCGGCCAGAAACAGATTAGGGCCTGAACCAATCCTGCGGTTTTGCAGCCAGCTCACAAGAAAGCGAGTTGAAGAAAGGAGCTCAGGGGCACTGTAATTCACAAACCTGCAGAGTTATGAATGACAGCTATCGTCCCAAAATGTATTGAAGTAAGTCTTAAAAGAGGACTTGAAAGCGGGGCAGAATTTCAGGAAAACGATTTCAGGGGGTAGACTGGAATTGCACTTAGAGCATAGGAAATGAGGCAGAATGTCGACAATGATGCACTTGGCCAAAAAGGGCGTATGCGTTTTTTCCTGAATATATTCAGGAAAAAACGCATACGCACTTTTTGGCTAACCAAGCAAGCGTGTAAAGGAAATCTGCACTACAATGAAGTCTCACTGCCCCCCGGTCAAAAGGGCATTCTGAAAAACGTGTAAAATGCAGACAGGCAGGACAGGTCATGGAGAACAGGGAGCCTTGTTATGCTGATGGGCGGGATGTAAATTGCCAACAGCCACGCTGGAGAAGTGTATGGTGTTTCCTGAAACACGTAGGAAACAAAGCAACACAGCCTATGGCACTTCCACTTATGGTCCTATAGCTTAGGGAAACTAAAATCAAAAACACACAGCCACCCCAAAGTTTGGGACGGCTCTGTTTACAAGAACCTCGTCTACGGAAAAAGTTAGATATCCGAGACAGCAAAAAATGGATAAAGAAGTTGTGGTACGCACGTACAATGGAATATCACTCAGCAATGATATCTACGTCATCAGGACGGTAGCGGCATAATCAGTGGATTCAGGTACGATGATTCTACGAGAAATATGTCACACAGAAAAAGAAACATCATAAGATATCAGTAATACACGGAATATGAACTTGGCTACACATGAACTGAATTACAAAACAGAACAGGATCTCAAATTTAGAAAACACACTTATGCTTGCTTATGGGGAAAGGTGAGTTGGGGTGCTGCATAAAACCAGAGATTGAAATTAGCACAGATACCGTTCCATAAGCCAAATATATAATAAACAAGACCTACTCCTTGTTCAACGAAATGGACTCAACAGCCCATATTCAACGCCTGGGAATATACGTGACAAGTAATAATCTTAAAACCCATGGATTTATATGTCTCCATAAGGAAATCAAGCGTGTGTACAGCGGCCTAAACGCAGCAGTGAAAATCCGATAAATCCCATTATCAAAATAAATTTCAAAAACAAAACACAATGACAGTGAAATAGAGAGCAATTCTTAAATAATTCATTCAGGGCTTGTGATGCAACCTGCATTTACCACATCTACACCCAGAGCTGGGTGAGACATAAGGCTGGACACTTCGGGCTGATAGCATTGGTGAGGTTCGGTGAGCAAACGCAGACCCTTTGAAGTCATACTCCATGGTACGCATTCCATGGGTCCCAACTCTCCAGGTGTAAGGGATTCTTCCTTCAGCTAAAACATGCATGGGAAACACAGTGTATGGTCCACCATGTGGTTGGGAAACGTTTTCAAATGCATCTCAGTTTTCGTCCCCTGGTACTCGGGTTCACCATTCCAGACGCTTTACGAACACTCTCCCCACTTGGAGAGTCAGTGCCTTTAACCTCCTGTTTGGCACAGTTTGCAATTTCTGCGCAAGATGAACAGGAATAGGGAGAACCAATGAGAGACTAGCTGTAGGTGTCTGCACGGGCAAATGGAACGCTCATTTCCCACCAGGAAGAGGAATTAACCAAAGGCTCAGCATGCCCGACCGGAAACAGATTAGGGCCTGAAGCAATCCTGCGGTATTGCGGCCAGCTCACAAGAAAGCGAGTTGAAGAAAGGAGCTCAGAGGCACTGTAATTCACAAACCTGCAGAGCTATGAATGACAGCTATCGTCCAAAAATGTATCGAAGTAAGTCTTCGAAGAGGACTTGAAAGCGCGGCAGAATTTCAGGAAAATGATTTCAGGGGGTAGACTAGAATTGCACTTAAAGCATAGGAAAAGAGGCAGAATGTCGACAATGATGCACTTGGACAAAAAGGGCGTATGCGTTTTTTCCTGAATATATTCATGAAAAAACGCATACGCACTTTTTGGCCAACGAAGCAAGCGTGTAAAGGAAATCTGCACTACAATGAAGTCTCACTGCCCCCTGGTCAAAAGGGCCATCTGAAAAACGTGTAAAATCCAGAAAGGCAGGACAGGTCATGGAGAACAGGGAGCCTTGTTATGCTGATGGGCGGGATGTAAATTGCCAACAGCCACTCTGGAGAACTGTATGGTGTTTCCTGAAACACGTAGGAAACAAAGCAACACAGCCTATGGCACTTCCACTTATGGTCCTATAGCTTAGGGAAATTAAAATCAAAAACACACAGCCACCCCAAAGTTTGGGACGGCTCTGTTTACAAGAACCTCGTCTACGGTACAAGTTAATTATCCGAGAAAGCAAAAAATGGATAAAGAAATTGTGGTACGCACGTACAATGGAATATCACTCAGCAATGAAATCTATGTCATCAGGCCCGTAGAGGCATAATGAGTGTATTCAGGTATGATGATTCTACGAGAAATAAGTCACACAGAAAAAGAAACATCATAAGATATCACTAATACACGGAATGTAAACTTGGCTACACATGAACTGAATTACAAAACAAAACAAGGTCTCAAATTTAGAAAACCAACTTATGCTTGCTTATGGGGAAACGTGAGCTGGGGTGCTGCATAAAACCAGAGATTGAAATTAGCACAGATACCGTTCCATAAGCCAAATATATAAAAGACCAAACCTACTCCTTGCTCAACGAAATGGACTCAACACCCCATATTCAACGCCTGGGAATATACCTGTCAAGC